>NC_041216.1:3726010-3735813 GCF_002837175.3 Physeter macrocephalus
ATGGAAAACCAGGACCTACTGTACAGCACAGGGAACTCTGCTCAGTGTTATGTGGCAGGCTGGATGGGAGCGGAATTTAGGGGAGAATGGATACATGCATATGTATGGCTGAGTCCCTTTTCTGTGCACCTGAAACTATCCCAATATTGTTAATCGGCTATACTCCAATATCAAATAAAAAGTTTAAAAAAATTTATAGTTTTTCTTTGTTTAAGTATTGTCAATGTATCTTGTTTATATTTAAATACTCAGTTCATCTAAGTCTTTCTTTTTCTTGGAGGATATAAAATTGGAATTTATTTTTTTCTCAGTTGTCCTAAGAAAATTTATAACCTATATATTCCTCACCAATCTGAAATGCCACCTTTATCATTTACCAAGATTACATATACTTAGTTAGGCCTGTTTCTGGTACCAATACACTATTTAAGATTTATGATACATTTTAATATCTAAAAGTTACCACTCATTATTTTACTTATTCAGAATCTTTCTGGCTATTCCTCTGTCTTTAGTCTTTCAGATTAACTATAAAATGTTTTATCATGTGCCCTTCACAAGCTGCTCTGGGATTATAACTACTGGGCTCTATTCTTTTTTTTTTTTTTTTTTTTTTTGGCTGCATCGGGTCTTAGTTGTGGCACGCAGGCTCTTCGTTAAGGCATGTGGGCTTCTTTCTAGTTGTGGTGTGCAGGCTTCTCCGGAGTTGTGGCATGTGGGTTTTCTCTCTCTAGTTGTGGCACAGGCTCCAGAGCACATGGGCTCTGTAGTTTACGGCATGCAGGCTCTCTAGTTGAGGTGCGGGGGCTCAGTAGTTGTGGCGCCCGGGCTTAGTTGCCCTGCAGGATGTGGGATCTTAGTTCCCCAACCAGGGATTGAACCTGCATCGCCTGCATTGGAAGGTGGATTCTCTACCACTGGACCACCAGGGAAGTCCCTCTACTCTTTTTTTTAAAGTTCATACATCTCTTCTTTAATAATTCACTGAAGAATTGTGATAAGGCACTGATTATCAAGTTTAGCATTCTGCACAGAATCTACCATTTTCTCCTTTTGAAAATCTAGATTTTGCTCACCTGTAGTCTTCTGAAACATTCTCCATTCTCCCTAGTTTATCAACATATGCCATAAATTCACGTTCCTTCTGCACACTAACATATAAATCATCTACGTCTGGAGCCTTGAATTAATTTAAGACAACTTGATTCCTTCTTAATCTCACTTATCTTATGCATAAATACCATTTTTAAATGAATAATTATATCAATAAACCATTTTTCTTCTTAAAGAAGATGAACAGTAAGTCTAATTCCCCAATCAGTAGGCTTATTCCCTCCTTAAAACACTAAGATTCCAAGAGCGCTGTACATTATTTTGCCTTAAACAGTAAAACAGCCTCTTAAATGGTCCCCCTGCCTAATATCAATCCCTCCCCTTTCGATCCATCCTACATACACACCAGATGAATCTAAAACTCCACGTCTCTACTTTAAAAGTTCGTAATGGCTCTATAACAGGGGTCCCCAACCCCCGGGCCACAGACCGGTACTGGTCTGTGGCCTGTTAGGAACCAGGCCTCACAGCAGGAGGTGAGCAGTGGGGGAGCAAGCCAAGCTTCATCTGTATTTACAGCTGCTCCCCATCGCTCACATTACCGCCTGAGCTCCGCCTCCTGTTCAGATCAGCTGCAGCACTAGATTCTCATAGGAGTGCGAACCCTACTGTGAACTGCACATGTGAGGGATCTAGGTTGTGCACTCCTTATGAGAATCGAATGCCTGATGATCTGAGGTGGAGCTGAGACCGTGATGCTAGCAGTGGGGAGCGGCTGCAAATACAGATTACCATTAGCAGAGAGGTTTGACTGCGCAGATACCATGATAAATCAATTGCTTGCAGGCTCATATCAAAACCCTATCAGTGAGTGGCAAGCGACACTTAAGCATCTGGTGGCAGGCTTCATTGTGGCAAGTGAGTTGATGTACTTCACTTGTACAGCTGCATCTGGTGGCAGGCTTTAAGTCAGAATCCGACACATTTTAGTCTGCGCGTGGCCCACCCATTATTTTATTTACTTCCGTCCGCATTACCTGCATTGTGCACTTTCATCAGCCACAATTTTGGTAAGCCCACAAGCTAACCCTAGCCAGGATGAGTAAAAAAACAAACGTCACTGGAGAGCTTCTTTGAAAAGGGGGAAAGACCCAGTGATGAGAGAGCAGAAGACTCTAAGACTGCCAACAAAAAGAAAGCTACATTTAAAAGAAAATACCAAGAGCCCTACTTAAATTACGGGTTCATTGCAACAGGGGATTCACATTCTCCAAGCCCGCTTTGTATAATATGTGGCCACCGGCTATCCAACGAAGCCATGAAACCTTCAAAACTGCTTCGCCACATGGAGACCAAGCACCTGCATTGAAAGACAAGCCTTTGGAGTTATGCAAAGGAAAAAAAACATGAACACAAAGAACAGAAGCAATTATCGAAGGCCACCACTTCATCAAATGTGTCTGCACTGAGAGCATCATTCTTAGTGGCTAACCGCATGGCTAAAGCTAAGAAGTCCTTTACTACTGGTGAAGAGTTGATCCTGCCTGCTGCTGAGGACATTGGCATGAACTTTTAGGAGAGGCTGCAGTTCAAAAGGTGGCACGTGTTCCTCTTTCGGCTAGCACCATAACTAGACGAATTGATGAAATAGCAGAGGATACTGAGGCACAATTGTTAGAGAGGACTGATGAGTCACCATGGTACGCAGTCCAGGTTGACGTGTCTACCGATGTTGACAGCAAGGCGACAGTGCTTGCTTTTGTGAGATATATTTTTCAGGAGGATGTGCATGAGGATATGTTATGTGCACTTTTGTTGCCAACCAGCACCACAGCTGCGGAACTATTCAAGTCTTTGAACGATTACATATCAGGAAAACTGAATTGGTCATTTTGTGTTGGTATATGCATGGACAGAGCGGCTGCCACAGCTGGATGGCTTTCTGGTTTCACTACTCGGGTCAAAGAGGTCGCTTCTGAATGTGAGTCTACGCACTGTGTCATCCACAGAGAACTGCTGGCTAGCCGAAAAATGTCACCTGAACTTAACAACGTTTTGCAGGATGTGATTAAAATTATCAACCACATTAAAGTACATGTGCTTAACTCACATCTGTTCGTGCAGCTCTGTGAGGAGATGGATGCAGAGCACACACATCTTCTCTTTTTAAAAAAAAAAAATATTTTTTTTTCTTTATTTATTTGGCTGAGTCGGGTCTTAGTTGCGGCGTGCGGGCTTCTCTCTAGTTGTGGCACACGGGATCCACAGCACAAGGATTCGGCTGCCCTGCGGCATGTGGGATCTTAGTTCTCTGACCGGGGAGCAAACCCGCGTCCCCTGCATTGGAAGGTGGATTCTTAACCACTAGCCTACCAGGGAAGTCCCACGTCTTCCCTTATACACAGAAGTGAGATGGCTTTCTAAAGGTAGATCACCGGCCAGAGTTTTTGAGTTAACGAGAGCCGCTCCAGAGATTTCTTTTAGAAAAACAGTCACCACTGGCAGCACATTTCACTGACACAGAATGGGTCACAAAACTTGCTTACTTGTGTGACATATTCAACCTGCTCAACGAACTCGATCTGTCACTTCAGGGGAGAACAACAACTGTGTTCAAGTCGACAGATAAAGTGGCTGCATTCAGAGCCAAACTGGAATTATGGGGTCGACAAGTGAACACTGGGATTTTTGACATGTTTCAAACATTAGCAGAGATTTTGAAAGAGACTGAGAGAGGGCCTTCTTTCTCCCAGCTGGTGCATGATCACATATCTCAGCTTTCAAAAGAGTTTGAGCATTACTTCCCAACCACAAAAGACCCCTGAACTGGGAAGGAATGTATCCGCGACCCATTTGTGAATAAGCCAGGTGAACTAACTTTGTCTGTGCTAGAAGAGGATCAACTGCTTGAGATCGTAAATGACAGTGGCCTTAAAAGTGTGTTTAAGACAACTTCAAATCTCCATATGTTCTGGATGAAAATCAAGGTGGAATATCCTGAAACTGCCACAAAAGCACTGAAAAGCCTGCTTCCATTTCCAACATCCTGTCTTTGTGAAGCAGGGTTTTCTGCAGTGACAGCAACCAAAACGAGATTACGGAGTAGACGGACATAAGCAACACACTTCGGGTGTCACTGTCTCCCGTCACCCCCAGATGGGACCATCTAGTTGCAGGAAAACAAGCTCAGGGCTCCCACTGTTTCTGCATTATGGTGACTTGTATAATTACTTCATTATATTTTACAATGTAATAACAATAGAAATAAAGTGCACAATAAACGTAATGTGCCTCAGTGGTTAAGAATCCGCCTGCCAATGCAGGGGACACGGGTTCGAGCCCTGGTCCAGGAAGATCCCACATGCCAAGGAGCAACTAAGCCTGTGCGCCACAACTACTGAGCCTGCACTCTAGAGCCCGCAAGCCACAACTACTGAGCCCACGTGCCTAGAGCCTGTACTCCACAACAAGAGAAGCCACCAAAATGAGAAGCCCGCGCACCGCAACGAAGAGTAGCCCCGGCTTGCCGGAACTAGAGAAAGCCCACATGCAGCAACGAAGGCCCAACATAGTCTAAATTAATTAATTAATTAATTTAAAAAAAAATGTAATGCTCCTGAATCATCCTGAAACCATTCCCCCCGTCCCCCGACCCCATCCATGGAAAAATTGTCTTCCACGAAACCAGTCCCTGGTGCCAAAAAGGTTGGGGACCACTGCTCTATAAGACTGCAAACTCATTATGCTTTTAAAGATTTTCATAATCCAACCCCAAAATGCTACTTTTCACTACTCTTCTCTAAGACCCTTCTACTCCTAACAGACAACTGTGAGCTGGAGTTTAGACAGGTGACTGAGTTAAGGAAGATATTCTAGCTGAAAAAAGGAGTTGTGACAGTCACACAGGAGAAGTTGGAGAATACACAAACTTCCAGGAGTTTTCCTCTGAAGATCTCTAATTCTAATTCAGGAAGGAGAAAATATCCTAGGAATAAGATCTACTGGGCAGTGAGGGGAAGGGGTTTTGACTCATAGCTTCTCAAAGGCAACAAGATCTGGGCTCTAGCCCTATCAGTGAACACTCGAAGACTCCAGGACACAGAACATTATAAAGTGCTGCGCCATGAGGGCAGAGTGACCCAGACCAAAACATCCTGATGGCACAGTTCACCTCTTGTCTGAGATGAACCTACTCATTCCCTCTTATATGCATAATGTGGCAACAGAACTCTGGAGCATCCTGAGTCATTAAGTCAATTACCAGCTGAAAAAGGCTGGGCCAAATATCACTGCCAAAAAATAAGGACACTGATTATGAGACCACTTGTTGGTAGTTTGGAAAGCAGAAAGTCCTGCCAAAAGACACTGCCTATGCCTAAGGATAAGCTGAGGTCCACTTAGTTTTCTTCTTCTTCTTTTTCTAGTGAAGAAATTGGTTTTAATTATATGAGAAGTAGATGCTCATTGCTGAATTTTCTTAAGAGATAAGCAAAAATAAGGAAATAAAAATTGCCAAAGTTCTCTCCCGAGAAAACCACTTTTGGAATTTTGGTATATACCATTTCAGACTTCTTATAGATGTGGAATATGTGCACAACGACATGTGTACAAGGATGGGCACGAGTGTATGCAATTAAGAAAAATTGAACCGTACTTCCCTGGTGGTGCAGTGGTTAAGAGTCCGCCTGTCAATGCAGGGGACACGGGTTCGATCCTTGGTCCAGGAAGGTCCCACATGCTGCGGAGCAACTAAGCCTGTGTGCCACAACTACTGAAGCCCAAGCACCTAGAGCCTGTGCTCCGCAACAAGAGAAGCCACCGCAATGAGAAGCCCATGCACTGCAACGAAGAGTAGCCCCCGCTCGCCACAACTAGAGAAAGCCCGCCATGCGCAGCAACGAAGTCCCAACACAGGAAGGAAGGGAGCTGGG
Source organism: Physeter macrocephalus (assembly GCF_002837175.3). Classification (NCBI taxonomy): domain Eukaryota; kingdom Metazoa; phylum Chordata; class Mammalia; order Artiodactyla; family Physeteridae; genus Physeter; species Physeter macrocephalus. The sequence continues at coordinate 3,731,995 of NC_041216.1, forward strand.
GGAGGCGGGGGGAGGAAGAAAGAAAGGAAGGAAAGCAGAGAGGGAAGGAGGGAGGGAGGAAGGAAGATTGAACCAATCTAAATGTTCATCACCAGGACACTAGTTATATTAAAAATCTGTATGGATATTCACACACACTTTTACTTACTTATGTTGCTTCATAAGTGACTTCCATTCAACAAGTTCCATTCAATAAGTTGTATGAAATAACAGCACAATAACATTTTTTCCCTGACTGGCAAAAGTTAAAAATCATGCATATAATAAGTACTGGTGAGGACCCAGGGAAAGGGTATTTTAGTGTTTCATACATTATGAAACAACAAAAACCAAAAAAGCTGTTTCAGGTGGGAATTTGGTCAGCTGTTTCCTCTGTACCATGTACATTAGATTTGAATTTCTTTTTCTTTTTTTTGGCCACGCCGCACAGCATGCAGGATCTTAGTACATCAGCTAGGGACTGAACCCATGCCCCCTGAGTGGAAGCGTGGAGTCTTAACCACTGAACTGCCAGGGAAGTTCCTAGATTTGAATTTCAATTCCAGTGTTATCATCTTCCATTTTTTTGCTACACTTTCATCTTTGTTGGCCAATTCCCTCTTTCAGTGATCCATCTTTGTAAAATGTCAGGTGGATTTATAGCTGGGAGCCCAGGAGGCAAGAAGACTGCATGCTCTGAATCACTGAATAGCAGATGTGCAGTGACCAGTCACCAGCAGAATTTGAAAAGCGTGACATGATGGGTCACTGCATGAGCATCTGTTATTTGCACAGTTATTTGTGGACTGAAGAACTAGCAGGGAACTTGTACTTTATGCAGTTATGCATGTAACATACCGTGGTAACTGAAATTTGAACCTGCTGAGGGACTGGTGTTACCTACTAAACCATGGTAAGTGAAATGTGTGTATATCAGAACTGTGCAGAGTGAGGACTGCCAGTACCCTGCAGCCATTAAAGAAAACAAAGATCTATATAAACAGACAGGAAGAGATCTCTAAAGCGTTGTTAAATACAAAAAATAATGTCTCAGAACATTATATAAAATATGTCCCATTAACGTAAGGAATATTTTTATATGTATGTATGTAAATTGGGTTTATTCGTTCAACAAATACTTATGGAGTACCTACACCATGACTGGCATTGTTCTAGGCAAAAGTCACAGCAGTGAAGAAAATATGTAAGGTCTCTGCCCCCTTGGAGTTTAAAAGTCTTGTCTGGGTGACAGATAAAAAGTAAACGAATAAACAATAAGATAAATGCAAATAGTTGTAAGTGCTTCTATAAAGAAAATAAAATAAGGTGATATGCTTCACTAAAGAGCGACAGAGGGGGTATTCCCCGGCAGTCCAGTGGTTAGGACTCTGCGCTCTCACTGCCAAGGGCCTGGGTTCAATCCCTGGTTGAGAAACTAAGATCCCACAAGCCACGTGGCTCAGCCGGGGGAAAAAAAAAAAAAGAAGAGCGACAGAGTGACGCTATTTTAGATGAGAGTGGTCAGAGAAGGCCTCCCTGAGAAAGTGACGCTGAAGATGGGGACTAAACTAGGAGCCAGTCATGTTTATACAAAACCACCTTAAATTTTTTATGAAACAATATAGAGAACATGCAATTAAACTATAACAGCACATATAGCAGGTCAGGACAGAGTCTATGAAGATACAGAGATATCACAGGAAGAAGAGGTCTTAAAGAGTTTGGCTCCTTTAGAAATCGGTACACAGAAAAGGGATACAGGATGAGCTGAATTAAAGCCCAAGGTACCTACAAGTATGGATAAGACCCATCATTTCAAATAAACAATCAGGAAGGAGAGAACAGACTTGGCAATTTCCAAGAAAAAGTCAAAAGCAGTGTCCCAGCATCCATTATAGGCAGAAAGTCTCAGGTCGAAGGCTTTGATTCCAATAACTGGAATTCCTGGAAAAGTGGGCAGTCAACTCAAGCAGCTCAGTGGAGATTCTAAGAGGTATACTCTCTGTCTCTGTTGAAAGTATCTGCTAAGCATGTGTGGCACAGGGTATCTGCTTAGCGTGAGTTCAACATAATTCATGCTTCCCCTTTCATAGAGTTGTTCCCAAGAAGTAGCTGCCTACCAGAGACTACGTTACCCAGCTCTCTTGCATCTGAGACTAAATGACTGGCTCACCAATGAAATGTGAATGCAAAGGACAGGTATCACTTCGGAGCCAAGGGAGTTAAGAAGAGGATGTACTTTCTCCACCCTCTCATTCCATCTGCCCTAAGTTCTAAGAGAACTTAGGGGCACTTAGGGAATGGCAGAGCCATATAAGAAGAGACTGGGTCTCTGACTTACCACATAAAAGGATGTCACCTGCTGACACCCAAAATACTCACACTGGGCTATTATGTGATTAAGAAATAAACTATTGTAATAAGCCATTGAAATTCTGGGGGTTTTGCTACAGCAACTTGCATTATGCTAACACAGGTCAACAAGGACTGCAGAGAGAGAGAAGCCTAATAATGGTAGGAGCCAAAAAATTAACTTTAGTAGAAAGCTGGCCAAGGAAAAAGAAAGACTGACAAATATATGCTAATGAATGACATACCTCATATTCTGGTCCAAAGCCAGCATAGCCACAGAACCTCCCAGAGAGTCTCCAGAGATAAGGGATTCCTCCGAAGAGAAGAATAAGCTATAAAACAAAGCACATGTTGGTCACATTGAAGCAGTACTAGAAACTATCATATGAAAGTATGTTAAAAAAAAAGAGAGATCTTATTTAGGATAAAATATGCATTTAGACAGATACAAACCAATTGAGATACTAAGTTTAGACTGTTAAAAGGTTTTTGCCTGTACACTTTATATGGATGAACTGTATGATTTGTTAATTTACCTCAATAAAGCTGTTTAGAGGAAAAAAAAAAAACTTTTGCCAAAAGACCACAAAAGACCTTAATAATCAGGAAATAAGCCTTAGCCTTAGAAAGGCTAAGCAACGTGTCAAAAATCCCACAGCTAACAAGTGAAAGAAATGGAATTTGAGCCAGGCTTTATGGTTCCATAGCTGGCTTTTCCTTGAAAGGAAATAGCCTCTTGGTTAGGACAAAGTATTAGTATCGGTATAAGTAGAGAGTCATGTCCACTTACCATGTTGGGGGACAGAATGGGCTATCAGAGCCTTCTCTGGGTCAGGAAAAAGTGAATCCTGAGGTAGGAGTCAGGGTACCATAGGAGTAAGGCACTTTCTCAGCACCACCCTTTGTCTTGGGCAGATAAAGCGAACACAGATATTCACCAAACCAACAAGACATATGAACGAGGGAGCAGCTCTTAAAATGTGAAAAGAATACATGCTTACAAAACACGACTTCTCACAACAGATACCAAGTTCGTGGAATCATTTTGCCCAGAGGAGTCAACGTACTGTTTCTTCACTTGTGGAGCCCCGGGAACACAATGATCACACTCCTTGGTTAGAAGCACAATATTCCCATCCGTTCAGACAATGGTTCCTTGTGGCTTTGAGGGTTTTGGGCACTATCATCTATTTCTTAGGTGTCCTTCCAATCTACTTTCCATTTTTATATATGTATCCATAAATAATAGAGCGGTTTACATATGCTTTTTAAGAATATATATACAGGGGGGCTTCCCTGGTGGCGCAGTGGTTGTGCGTCCGCCTGCCGATGCAGGGGAACCGGGTTCGTGCCCCGGTCTGGGAGGATCCCACATGCCGCGTAGTGGCTGGGCCCGTGGGCCATGGCCGCTGAGCCTGCGCGTCCGGAGCCTGTGGTCCGCAACGGGAGAGGCCACAACAGAGGGAGGCCCGCATACCGCAAAAAAAA
>NC_041216.1:3735863-3738336 GCF_002837175.3 Physeter macrocephalus
ACACACACACACACACACACACACACACACACACACACACACAGGGACTTCCCTGGTGGCACAGTGGTTAAGAATCAGCCTGCCAATGCAGGGGACGAGGGTTTGAGCCCTGGTCTGGGAAGATCCCACATGCCGCGGAGCAACTAAGCCCGTGCGCCACAACTAACGAGCCTGCGCTCTCAGCCCATGAGCCACAACTACTGAGCCTGCGTGCCACAACTACTGAAGCCCGAGCACCTAGAGCCCATGCTCCGTAATAAGAGAAGCCACTGCAATGAGAAGCCTGCGCACCACAATAAAGAGTAGCCCCTGCTCGCCGCAACTAGAGAAAGCCCACGCGCAGCAACGAAGACGCAACGCAGCCAAAAATAAATAAATTTATTTTTTTTAAATTAAAAAAAGAATATATATATATATATACACATATAAATGACATCATATTGTATTTATCATTCTACAACTTACTTTTTACACTCTACATCTTTTTAGACCAATATATGGTGAGTTTTAACTTTATTTGGCATTATCAGCTTTTTCTTTAAAGTGTTTACATCAATTTACACTCCCATTAGCCATACTTGAGCATTCCTATTTCCCCACAATCACACTCATACTTGATGCAATTCATCTCTTAGACTTTTACCAGTATGCAGGGGATTGATACAATACCATGGGTCGCAAATATGGTCTCTGGACAGCAGCAGCAGCATCGCTGGGAATATGCTAGAAATGCAAAGTCTCAGCCTCCACTCCAGAACTACTGAATCAGAAACTGGAAGTGGGGCCCAAGAGTCAGTCTCCAGTTAAATGTGATGTACACCAAAGTTTGAAAATCACTGTTTTAACAGACTGCCATTTTAAAGGCCCCTTAACTCTACATCCAGCTATTTCTACTTTACTTTAACTAACTCAATCTTGGATATAAACTGTTTTCCCAGAAGACACGCTTTGGCACCACTGTATGTGGTATATGTTCCACTTGTTGAACTAATTGACTTGGGATGGCATTTCCTTCATCCTATTCGCAATACTAATAAATAATGCAGAATTCAGGATTTATAATGCTTTGGGGGAAAGGCTGGAACACCTACTACTAAAAGTCCAGTTTTTTTTTTTTTTTTAATTATTTTTGGCTGCGTTGGGTCTTCTTTGCTGCACGTGGGCTTTCTCTAGTTGCAGCGAGTGGGGGTTACTCTTCGTTGTGGTACACAGGCTTCTCATTGCGGTGGCTTCTCTTGTTGCGGAGCATGGGCTCTAGGCACTCGGGCTTCAGTAGTTGTGGCTCACGGGCTCTAGAGTGCAGGTTCAGTAGTTGTGATGCACGGGCTTAGCTGCTCCACAGCATGTGGGATCTTCCCGGACCAGGGCTTGAACCCATGTTCCCTGCATTGGCAGGTGGATTCTTAACCACTGCACCACCAGGGAAGTCCCAAAAGTCCAGCTTTTAAGTATCAAGGGTACTTTTAATATGAACTTTGAATGCATTTATGAATGCATTTGGAAACTGCTATTGTAAACTTGCTTAGCATGCTTTGGGGAATAAAAAACAAAACACGGTGAACAGTAAAGTTTCTCTGTATTGATAGGATGTCCTGTAAAAAGAACTAATGATACCTATAAAAACAAGTCCTGTGCTTCCACATATATTATTTCACTAAAGTCTTGAGAAGCAGGCAGGGCAGGGAGCGTAGTCATCTCAATTTTACAGATAAGGCAACTGAAACTCAGAAATGTTAAAGTAACTTGCCCAGAGAAACCCAGTAACTAAGTAATTGCTATGTTTTGAGTACTATACTAATTGCTTCATTACATTATCTTACTCAGTCCCTGCCACAAAACATATGAAATATGGTTTAATATCTATCTTCTTCTCATCTTAAAGAGGAGAAAAAATGAGACTCAAAGAGGCTAAACTGCTGACTCAGAAACAAGCAGAAATTGGAGAAGCTACAATTTGAACTTTTCTACTCTGCCCTACTCTACTCCCCAGCCATTCCATTTCTTGAGAGGGCTCTTTATTGACACCTATGAGATATCAGGAAAGTTTGTCTCAGAAAGGGGGGACATTTTATCTCTGGGTGCTCTGTCACATTTGTGTGAACAGTGGCATCTGTAATTGGTCACAAGAGCCTCTTATGTTCCCTCAGGTAGAAAGTACCATGGCAAAAAAAAAGTCTAAATTAATCTTTGCACTTGTTCTTTGTGACCAAAGCTTACAAAACAATTAATTTTAATCAACACAAAATAGGAATTAATGAAATTGTTTTCAAACAGAACAGGATTTCAAACACAAAATACTTCCTATCTAATGGCAAATGTAGTTTACTAATTTCCCAAGGATAAATTTAGCACATTCATGTTGCAGTCCCTAGAGTTTCAAGAATGGTTTCTTGGGCTTCCCTGGTGGCGCAGTGGTTGGGAGTCCGCCTGCCGATGCAGGGGACACGGGTTCGTGCCCCGGTCCGGGAAGATC
>NC_041216.1:3738424-3740262 GCF_002837175.3 Physeter macrocephalus
CCGGGAAGATCCCACATGCCACGGAGAGGCTGGGCCCGTGAGCCATGGCCGCTGGGCCTGCGCCTCCGGAGCCTGTGCTCCGCAATGGGAGAGGACGCAGCGGTGGGAGGCCCGCGTACCGGAAAAAAAAAAAAAAAAAGAATGGTTTCTTCTGTGTAATTTTAAAGACTCAGAAGAGCAGAGTTTGAAATTTAGTTCTCCCATTTAGCAGTGTCACCTGGCCATTATATGGGCAAGCCATTTAATTTCTCTGAGTCTTTGCTTTAACCACACTAGTCTTAGTATTCAATATTTGTCAATGCAAATTTTGTGACTAACTAGACAATTCTGTAATCATTTAACAAAGCTACAAACAGCCAGTTTCTTCTCTTTAAGTGAGGAAGCAATTATGGTAGCCAATCTCAATTATTTTTACATGTCTGTATCTTTGCCATAAGCTTCTTTGCCTTAAATACCTGCTGCAAACATTTTCGCTGCATAACCAAATGGCTGTAAGGAAATTTTGCTGTGAAAGATAAAACAACTGGTTGACAGTTTTGGGGTTGACAGTTTGGCTTCAGCTGGTTAGCATATCCTCCAGTTAGCGATGTTATTGATGGCTTTATTGAGCTGACAGATGATTTGCCCCAAGAGTTGGTTTCTTACTTTGAAACACACTACTCTGGAGGAGAAAGAGGTCTCAAAGGTGCAGAGTTGAACCCACATTTCCCATAGAGCTTCGGAACGTCCATCAGTGGACATATGACTACATGCCAAGAACGAACTATGGTATAGAGGCTTTCACAACGCAATACAGAGCTCAGTTACAAATATGCCTCCTAGTATTTGAAAACTGATACTTCTCTTAACAAAGGAAGAAGTTTTAGCAAAAAAGAAAAAGTGCTATGCTGAACGATGAGACCAATCAACAAGAAAAAAATTGTATAAAATACTATGAACAGAAGACTTGGAAGACAAGTGCTTAGGTACAATTCACAAAATGAAATCAGTTATTTGCACAGTATTGTCATGAATCCACACACATTTTAAATGTATTCAAATGTTTTGTATTTTGTGATAGTCTTTTTAATTTTGTTATTCATTTTACGTGTTTATGTCCTTTTTAATGTCCCTCTTTTATTTTTCATTATTTTATCTTTCACTGCAAAATCGCCTTACAGTCAATTGGTTATGTGGTGAAAATGCTTGCAGCAAAGCTGTCTACAGCAAACATGCTTACGGTGAAAGTACCTACAACCTTATTTTCAATTTAGGAATCTTTCTCTTAGTGGTACTGAGGGACCTAAAAGAGTTCTGGAGGAATTATGACAGAGCATTTTTTCAAAAAGAATATAAAATCAAGCCATGCAAAGACATGGAAGACTCTTAAGTGCATATTACTAAGTGAAAGAGGCCAATTTGAAAAGGCTATAAACTATATGATTCCAACTATATAACATTTTGGAAAAGGCAAAACTATGGGAATGATAAAAAGATGAGTTGTTGCCGAGGATTAGCGGGGAGGCAGGGATGAATAGGCAGAGCACAGAGGATTTTTAGGACAGTGAAGCTATTCTGTACGGCACTGTAATGGTGAATACAAGTCATTATATTTCTGTCCAAACCTATAGAATGGAAAACGCCAAAGGCGATGGTAATGTAAACTATGGATTTTGAGTTATAATGATGTGTCAGTGTAGGTTCATCCATTCTAACAAATGTACCACTGTGACTCGGGACATTGACAGTGGGAGAGTTCTGCGCATATGTGGGGGCATGGGGTGTATGGGAACGCTCTGTACTTTCTGCTCAAATTTGCTGTCAACCTAAAACTGCTCTAAAAAATAGTTTACAGAAGA
>NC_041216.1:3740483-3742438 GCF_002837175.3 Physeter macrocephalus
ACGTGGAACTGCTCCTACAGAACACCCACTGAACGCTGGCAGAAGACCTCAGACCTCCCAAAAGGCAAGAAACTCCCCCACGTACCTGGGTAGGGCAAAAGAAAAAAGAATAAACAGAGACAATAGAATAGGGACGGGACCTGCACCAGTGGGAGGGAGCTGTGAAGGAAGAAAGGTTTCCACACACTAGAAGCCCCTTCGCGGGCGGAGACTGCGGGTGGCAGAGGGGGACGCTTCAGAGCTATGGAGGAGAGAGCAGTAACAGGGTGCGGAGGGCAAAGCAGAGAGGTTCCCGCACAGAGGATCGGTGCTGACCAGCACTCACCAGCCCGTGAGGCTTGTCTGCTCACCCGCCGGGGCGGGCGGGGGCTGGGAGCTGAGGCTTGGCTTCGGTCTGATCGCAGGGAGAGGACTGGTGGTGTGAACACAGCCTGAAGGGGTTAGTGCACCACGGCTAGCCGGCAGGGAGTCCGGGAAAATTCTGGAGCTGCCGCAGATACAAGAGACTTTTTCTTGCCTCTTTGTTTCCTGGTGCGTGAGGAGAGGGGATTAAGCGCGCCGCTTAAAGGAGCTCCAGAAACGGGCACGAGCCGCGGCTATCAGTGCGGACCCCAGAGACAGGCATGAGACGCTAAGGCCGCTGCTGCAGCCACCAAGAAGCCTGTGTGCGAGCACAGGTCACTATCCCCACCTCCCCTCCCGGGAGCCTGTGCAGCCCGCCACTGCCAGGGTCCCGTGATCCAGGGACAACTTCCCCGGCGCCTCAGGCTGGTGCAACATCACGCTGGTCTCTGCCGCCGCAGGCTCGCCCTGCATCCGTACCCCTCCTTCCCCACTCCGGCCTGAGTGAGCCAGAGCCCCGAATCAGCTGCTCCTTTAACCCTGTCTTGTCTGAGCGAAGAGCAGACGCCCTCAGGCGACCTACACGCAGAGGCGGGGCCAAATCCAAAGCTGAATCCCAGGAGCTGTGCGAACAAAGAAGAGAAAGGGAAATCTCTCCCAGCAGCCTCAGAAGCAGCGGATTAAAGCTCCACAATCAACTTGATGTACCCTGCATCTGTGGAATACCTGAATAGACAACGAATCATCCCAAATTGAGGAGGTGGACTTTGGGAGCAAGATATATTATTTTTTCCCCTTTTTCTCTTTTTGTGAGTGTGTATGTGTATGCTTCTGTGTGAGATTTTGTCTGTATAGCTTTGCTTTCACCATTTGTCCTAGGGTTCTGCCCGTCCCATTTTTTGTTTTGTTTTGTTTTTTACTTTAAAAAATTTTTCTTCTTAATAATTATTTTGGGCTTCCCTGGTGGCACAGTGGTTGAGAATCCGCCTGCCAATTCAGGGGACACGGGTTCGTGCCCCGGTACAGGAAGATCCCACATGCCGTGGAGCGGCTGGGCCTGTGAGCCAAGGCCACTGAGCCTGTGCGTCCGGATGCTGTGCTCTGCAACGGGAGAGGCCACAACAGTGAGAGGCCAGCGTACCACAAAAAAAAAAAAAAAAAAAAAAAAAAAAAATTTATTTTAATAACTTTATTTTATTTTACCTACTTTATTTTATCCTTTCTTTCTTCCTCCCTCCCTCCCTTCCTCCCTCTCTCTCTCTCTCTCTTTCTTTCTTATTTTTTCTCCCTTTTATTCTGAGCCGTGGGGATTAAAGGCTCTTGGTGCTCCAGCCAGGCGTCAGGGCTGTGCCTCTGAGGTGGCAGAACCAACTTCAGGACACTGGTCCACAAGAGACCTCCCAGCTCCACATAATATCAAACGGCGAAAATCTCCCAGAGATCTCCATCTCAACACCAAGACCCAGCTTCACTCAACGACCAGCAAGCTACAGTGCTGGACACCCTATGCCAAACAACTAGCAAGAAAGGAACACAGCCCCATCCATTAGCAGAGAGGCTGCTTAAAATCATAATAAGGCTACAGACACCCCAAAATACACCACCAGATGTGG
>NC_041216.1:3747059-3757498 GCF_002837175.3 Physeter macrocephalus
CCTAGAGGGGTGGGATAGGGAGGGTGGGAGGGAGGGAGACGCAAGAGGGAAGAGATATGGGAACATATGTATATGTATAACTGATTCACTTTGTTGTAAAGCAGAAACTAACACACCATTGTAAAGCAATTATATTCCAATAAAGATGTTAAAAAAATAGTTTATTTTTTAAAAAGAATATATACCCAGTTTTCATTAATATAAACTTCTGGATTCTATTCATGTTTATATCGCTTTATATTGCACTATTTTGTAGCCCTTAAAAATTTCAACAAGGGATTTCCCTGGTGGCACAGTGGTTGGGAGTCCACCTGCCAATGCAGGGGACACGGGTTCGAGCCCTGGTCCAGGAAGATCCCACGTGCCAAGGAGCAACTAAACTAAGCCCGTGCACCACAACTACTGAGCCTGCGCTCTAGAGCCCGAGAGCCACAACTGTTGAAGCCTGCATGCCTAGAGCCTGTGCTCCGCAGCAAGAGGAGCCACCGCAATGAGAGGCCCGAGCACCTCAACGAAGAGTAGCCCCTGTTCGCCCCAACTAGAGAAAGCCTGCGCAGCAACGAAGACCCAATACAGCCCTAAATAAATAAATAAATAAATAAATTTTTTAAAAAATTCAACAAAATATAACAACTTATTTTTTTTGCCTAATGAAATAAGTAGAGTATGGTGGTTTGGCTCAGTTAAATATATGATAGATATGTAGAATTACTAACATTTCAGAATGACAGAATGGTGCTGAATTTTAAGCTAAGTTTTATAAATGAATAAAGAGTGTTAGACCTGTCTTTAAATGTTTACTACATGTTCCAGTTATTTATTGCTATTAGTAAACCACCCTAAAACTTAAAGTAAATAAATAAGTAAAAGAGTTCTGGAGGAACAGTGATGATAATCATGCTTATGATGACAGAAAACACAATAGCCAATGCTTCTGGAGCACTTACAGCAGATCCAGCACTATTCTAAGCATCCTACATATATTAACTAATTTTCAATCCTCTCACCAACACTATGAATGAGGAACTATTATTACCATACGATTTTAACAGAAAACCGAGGCACAGAAATGTTGAGTGACTTGCTTGAGGTGTCATAGCTGGTAATGGTACAGCTGAGACTCAAACTCAAGCCACCTGAGTTCAGAGTCAGCTCTCAACCTCAACGCCGTGCACTTTCAATTGTTCTTAGGGGTAGAAAACCAAGAACTGGTCTGCGGTGGCAGGGGCAATCTTACTCATTTTATGTGTAAAGCACATATATATATAGATATGTATATATATATGTGTGTGTGTATATATATATGTATACATATACACATATACATATATACACATATACATATACATATACACATATATGTACATATGTATACATATATATGTGTATATATGTATACATATACACATATACATATACACATATATATATATGTATACATACAGTATAGAAACAGACATACAGTATATCTCTGGTATTAAAATTTCATGGAGGTACACATACACATATACATATACACATATATGTACATATGTATACATATATATGTGTATATATGTATACATATACACATATACATATACACATATATATATATGTATACATACAGTATAGAAACAGACATACAGTATATCTCTGGTATTAAAATTTCATGGAGGGGCAACTAGGAAAATTGGCTAAAAAGGTACCAGGGTACCAGGGGAGATCATGAAAAGAAGACTGAGAAACATGGCTCTGTACTTTACAGCCTCTCTTCTTTTAGCATGGGGGAAGACTGGCCCTGTTTTACTAAGTAAAAATTATCTGTCACTCATTATTTCATTCAATACATATGAATTATGTGCTTATTATATGTCAGGTACTAGGTATAAAATGATGAACAAGACTTTAAAGTACCCTATCTTTAGGGAACTACCAGTCTGTCAGTTAAACAGGCGAATTCGATACAACATGCTAAGTACTCTGATAGGAATAATGATGGGATGCTACTTTATCCAGACTTGAGGGATGGGGAAGTTTCAGACGGTTTCTTAGAAGAGATGATGTCTCAGCTGGATCCTAATGGAACAGTAGGGATTTATCAGGCCCCAGTGAGAGAGTGGAGATGAAGAGGGAGAGGAAGGGCACCCCAGACAGAGATACCAGCATGTGAAAAGACTCAAGGTCAAAAGAAACCAAGCTGGGTATGAGATGGCCAATAAAGAAGTGGAAAGAATTTGGGGGGAGGAATAAAAAGATGAGGCTCAAGTAAGCAACTGCCAGGTCAAAAGGACCTCATAAAGCGTGCCAAGAAATTTGGACTTTACCCTGAAGGAAACAGCAGGCCAGCAAAAGGTTTTATGTAGGAGAATAACATGATCAGAATCGTGTTTCAGGATTCCTTGGGCTACAATGTAGAGGACAGGTTACAGAGTTGAGAGGCAGGAAGAGGAGCTGGGATTGCTACAAGAATAACTTACAACAAAATGTTCTTTTTTGAGACTTCCCTGGTGGTCCAATGTGTAAGACTCTGCGCTCCCAATCCAGGGAGCCCAGGTACAATCCCTGGTCAGGGAACTAGATCCCACATGCCTCAACTAAGAGTTCGCATGCTGCAACTGAAAGATCTCGCACGTTGCAAGTTAGATCCGGCACGCAGCAATGAAGATCCCACGTGCCCCAGCGCAGCCAAATAAATAAATATTTTTTTTAAAAAAGTTATTTTTCATACCTGGCCTCCGGGTGACAGTTACCATATTCTACAGTTTTCAACTGCCTAAACAGTTATGTTTCTGCCTCTTTTGCTCCACACTCATTACCATCAGTAACAAAGGTTAAGAAAGCATTCTGGGGGGCTTCCCTGGTGGTGCAGTGGTTGAGAGTCCGCCTGCCGATGCAGGGGACACTGGTTCGTGCCCCGGTCCGGGAGGATCCCACATGCCACGGAGAGGCTGGGCCCGTGAGCCATGGCCGCTGGGCCTGCGCGTCCGGAGCCTGCGCTCCGCAATGGGAGAGGCCACAACAGGGAGAGGCCCACATACCGGAAAAAAACAAAACAAAACAAAACTAAAACATACAAACCAACAAATTAGAAACAAGGAGACAAAAAAACCAGTATGAACTCTAGAATCAGACTGCTAGGGGATTGAATACTAGGTCCTCCGCTTAAAAGCATTCTGGGATTTGTAGGTGTGGTACCCTCTTTTGTGTCACAAAAATACAAAAATGAAAATAAACATTCCAAAGTATTAAATAAGTTGACAAGACTGTCTCCCCAAGAAGTAAATTACTCACAGTGCCTTCAATCTCTGAATAGAGTCCTGACCAGAAGCTGAAAGTACTTTTATCCAGCTGATACAGTCGAGATTTCTCAAATGTTTCTGAATCCATGATCTGTCCTAACTCCAGTGGTACATGAGTTGTTGTTTTATATATCCGTCTCTGAAATATTTTGAAGAAAACACCTTAAGGAAACAGTCAAGCTAACTCATTACTTATTACAGTAGTCATTTACAATCAAACTTTGGATGGTTTATAACATTAACTTGTCACTTAAGCCTGTTGAATTTGCTTTATACATACACAAATACTGCGTTTGATGAAGTACACTGGCCACTAAAACAACTCGTGCAGGAAAGTAAAAGCACGAGAGAACCTGCAACGAATTGACTAGGTGAAATTAAAATCAAAGCTGTCACATACTTTGGTTTGCAGAGGTAAACCAAAATTGTAACATTACAAAGAGTACTACTCATTCCAGGTATAGCATACATCCTATAATATAGAAAATAAATTCATGGACAGAAGGAAGTAAATACGCTAATCATGAGTTTTAACAGATAATGTGGCTAGTCATTAAATTTGATTCTAGAAGCCAAATTAAGGGAAATTTGAGGAATGACAGAAACAGATCAGGTCTTCAAGAAAGACAAACTTTCTCATTATACCAAATTCTAGAAAGTAATTTCAGCCCATGGTACATAATACAGAGAACAGATACCAAACAATATAATGGACAGCATTTTCTACAATGGTTTTACAATAAATCTCTATTCTCTATTTATTATTGGACACCTTACCAAACCCTTGATAAAGGGCATTACATTAAAGCATAACTGAAGAAAGAAGACATTATTGAAAAGTAGTTACTGTAACTAGGCTTATTATTAAAGTAAGACAAGTAGGTAGATGTTCAATACCCCATCTCCAATTTAGACAGTACATACCGTGTGCTTACTTTCTGCAAAGGATCTTCTCTAGGCCTACAGCATTCTGTACTAATGAAGCTATCTTAAGAGCTAGTCAGAGAACCTAGTGCTATACAGCTTAACACCTCTTTGAATATCCTGGACTAAAAATAGAAATCTAGATATAACCCAGACAATGACAGAGATAGAAAATTTTTTAATTTTCAATTTAAAGATTCATACAGAATGTAATCTGAGAGGAGAAATTTGCAGAGGAAAAAGATTGTAGTGCTCAAGGAAAAGGTTCCAGCAGTTAAAAAAAGAAAGGTTTTCCTAACCATTAAGGTTGACTTGATTCAGTGCCAACACAGAAGAAAACCAGCAGTGAAAGACTGCCATAAAGTGGTCAATTAAACTTCAAATCTATCTCATTTAAAAGCTCAGATCTCAGAAATTCCCTGGTGGTTCAGTGTTTAGGACTCCAAGCTTCTACTGCCCGCCAGGGTGGGAGAACTAAGATCCCGCAGGCCACATGGTGCGGCCAGAAAATAAATAAATAAATAAAGTTCAGATCTCTAATCCATCAAACTGTTAATTGTGATTATCTCCAGGGAACTGTTATTAAGTAACTTTCACTTTCTACTGTTTGTTTGAATAAAAACAATAAAGAAGCTTTTAAGAAAATGTTCTTTGGGCAAAAACAACATATACACTTTTTCTTTCTTTTTTTTTTTTATTTTTTAAAGGGAAAAGAGTTCAGGTCTTTGGAAGGACTGAGAAATCTTCATTTTCAGAAAATGGCTTCCCAGTGCTGTAGTTGAGCATGACACAAATATCATGGGGAAGTTGTGATTCTAAAATTTTAGCATCTTCTTTCTGAAGGTTTATGAGTTGCTGCCAAAAATAAAGGAAGTAAGTCTGGGCCCGAGAATCCTTAGGAAGCTGTGGGGCAGGTACAAGAGCTCAGGCCTGAAAAGGCGGCAGCCCTGCCTTCCCTTTCACCAGACCCTAAGCGGCCTGGGGCCCATGATCACGTTGCGGAAAACGTCCTGAGGCACCAGATCCCCTCAAGGCCTACCCCACCACCGGGCCAAGTTAGGAGGCTCAGTAGGGACCCATAAGGTCGAGGCCGGTGCTGGGGCCGCAGCAATCATCCAGGGACTTGGAGTCGAGACCGAGGCTGGCCTAGAGCTGGCCGGGTGTCGGGGTCAGGTGGCCCCTGTCTAGGCTCACCTGCCGCCGTGCTAGGAAGGTCTCCCAAAGATACACTGTCCAGGAGAAGAGCAACACGGCCCCGAAGATACGCTTCTCGGCCGACATCTCCCACATCGCGTCCAGCGACGCCCACATCCCCATGACCACCCCGTTCCGCCGGCTCCTTCAGCGCGCACTGGTGCCACACCGACACCCGTCCCCTCAGAGCATCCCCGCAGTGCCACAGCGATATCCGTCCCTCCGAGAGCCTCTATACCGACACCCGTCCCATCCCACTCCCTCTGCTCAGCCCGCAGTGTTACACAGACACTCTTCCCCTGGCTGACGCTCCCTAGGGCCGCCTAGTGTCTGCAGGAACAGGATAAGCTCCGCCTTCCTCACTTCCGGCCCACAGTCCGAGTTCCGACCTCCGCCAGCTTCTGCTCGCCTGAGCTGCGTTGCACCGACATTCTTTCCCCTCGCTTCCACGGCGTGTTCCTGCCGAGGGTCCGGCTTCCCTCCTGGGCCTGGCAGAGCCGCAGACTCTCCGCTTTCTAGCCTCCCGAGTGGCAATTTCTTCTCTTCGTTACGGGGCTTGCCCTGGCTGGGCTGCAGCCTGCGCCGCAGCCTGCGCCGTTCTTTCCGCGGTCAGGACCACTGGTCTTAGGGCTAAGCGGGAACGGACAGAGTGGGCCGCCGCTCCGGCCCTGAGGTAGCTGAGAAGAACAGCAGAAGAGCCGGCTTCCCAGGCTCTAGAAATCATTCCTCTGAGCTGGTGCTGCTGACTGTGGTGTGTTCATCCCTGGGATACCTTAAGACCAAAGAGCGGGACTAGGCATTATAAGTGTGTTTTGGCCTATATTGGGCTGTTCTGAATTCAGGCATATTAGAGCGTGGGTAACGAGTTTTGTTTTTGTTTTGAACCCCTCGTGCAGTTTGCAGGTCTTAGTTCCCCCACCGGCGACTGAACCTGGGGCCACGGTAGTGAAAGCCCAGAGTCCTACCCACTGGACCGCCAGGGAAGTCCCGTGGGCAACATTTTTTGTTTACTGAAATGGCAGGCAGCATTTTTTTTGGTCCACAAAACCAAAGAATTGATTAATATTCTAACAAAACTACCAGTATTATCATACATTAATGTGAGTAATATTTCTCGGCACCGTATCTAGTAAAAAAAGAAATAAAATTGAAAGTGAACCCTGCTTATCTAACAGTAAGAAATAGTCATTCAGATACATGAATTAATTGGTGGAGAAGCCCCGTCTATCTCACTGAGAGATGCATTTCCAGTAGAATTTTACCTTTTATGTTTATGTATTATCGAATTTGTAATCGTGTCAAAAGAGCAGCTACATGTTAAAGGTAATTGTAAAATTACTGAGTTCAGAAGAATTCTTTCTAATATGTAGAGCCACACAATTACAGGAAAAAAATTTAAATTTTACTTTAATACATACGTATTTTGATTGCAAAGATGTGATCAATAAAATGTTTTTCAAACATAAAAAGTGTTACATTTGGATAACATTTTATGGGGAAGTGGAACACAAATATGTTATAAAGGAACAGTGTAGAATTATCGAATGTTAAAGAGCTCATTCATGTACTTCTAAATGGGTGATGGTTATTCAACTGTTATGTAGATTCTGTTGGACACACTATGAAGAATGATTTAACAGTTTTATCTTAAATTGTCATTATTTACAACTTGCCAGAATTTACATCCATTGCAACTATTTCAATTTATGATGAAAACTTTTAGATATCAACTTAAAAATATGAGAGGATAAACATTTTTTCAGAATGCTCACTTGGACTATCACTGCTAGGTCCTGTTCAGCCTTGTCTTCTCCTATCTGGGTCCATCCAGCCTGCTGCAGTTAGTCCAAATCCTCACAAAGCCCCTGCCACCCAAACTGTGTGGCTAAGGGCACAGGTTTAGAGTCATTGTTTACGTTCTAGTCACAGCTGCACCACATATTAACAGCTTAACCCTCTGTGCCTCACTTCCTCATCAGTAAAATGAGAATAATAGTATTTACCCCCTCACACTGTGAGGATCAAATGAGAAAAATATAAAACTCTTAGTCACGTATCTGGCTCTGAATAAGTGCCCAGTGAAGATTAGCTACTAGCTCACCATACTTGGGAGAATTGCACCATAGTTGATCTGTCACCATGTGTCTGAGGAGATAAGGGATCAGGAAGCTGGTAGGAGGTTTCTAAGAGTCAAAACTAGAATTCACTCATTTATTCAACAAATACTGTGTGTCTGCTAAGTACCAGACAGGGTTCTAGGTGCTGGGGATATAGCAGTGAACCAAAGCCCCTTCCTCTTCTGAAACTTAACATTCTTAGTGGGCTAGGGTGGATGAGGAGTTGACAGATAGATAAGAAGCATATATGTAACGGTAAAAGCAGAGGAGGTGATAAGTGCTATGAAGAAAAAGCAGGGAAAGAGGGACGCAGTGTGTTGGCAGGGGCACTGTAAGATGGTCAGGGAAGACCTCTCAGGTTGTTACTCAAAGACTGGGTCACCTCTTGGTGGGTATCGAGCCAAAAAACACAACCAATGGGAATTCCCTGGCAGTCCAGTGGTTAGGACTCCATGCTTTCACTGCCGAGGGCCTGGGTTCAGTCCCTAGTCGGGGAGCTAAGATATTGCAAGCCGCGTGGCACAGCCAAAAACAAAAACAAAAACAAAACAAAAGACACAACCTAGCCAAAGAGTGGGAGAAGGAAGGATTTACTACTTGCAGCAAGTAAGGAGAACACCAAGGATCTTTCCCAAAGCAGTGTCTCCCCGAACAGCAAAATTGGGGAAGTTTAAGCATATTCATGAAGGAGCTTGAGCAGAGGATAATTCAGCATAGAGCTGGGGCAAAGTTTGCCAGAGCCCAAGCTCTAGTTGACTGAAGTCATGAGGGTCAGAAAAGGTCAACATCATCATTCCTTAGGTTTCACCCAGTTTGGGATCTTTGCATGTAGTTACCATCCTTCACCTGGGTGGGGACTTAAGTTCCTGAAGAACAGCTCAAAGATATGTACCAGATTGTTATAGGGCTCTGTTTTAGCGCTGAACTATTGTTTCTTTTCTTTCTTTCTTTCTTTCTTTCTTTTTTTTTTTTTTTACTGGTGTATACTTGTTTTACAATGTTGTATTAGTTTCTACTGGACAGTGAAGTGGAGTTCCCTGTGCTATACAGCAGGTTCTCATTAATTATCTGTTTTATACATATTAGTGAATATACGTCAATCCCAATCTCCCAATTCATCCCACCTCTCTTTTCCCCCCTTGGTGTCCATACGTTTGTTCTCTACATCTGTGTCTCTATTTCTGCCTTGCAAACCAGTTCATCTGTACCATTTTTCTAGATTCCACAAATATGCGTTAATATACAATATTTTGAACTATTGTTTCTTGACTGCTTTTCCTTTGTCTCCGCCTTCTTTTGTTCCCTTAAGCTCATTAATTAGTGGGACCTGTTCAAGGGCAAGCATTGTGGCCAGGCTTAGATCACAGAATGGCTTAGGCCTAAAATGGCTTCTCTTATATCAAGAAAGCCATGCCTGGTTCTTTTTCTCTGGGGACCCCTACCCTATCTGCTTACAAGATTAGCTGACATTTGAGTACAGACCCAAAGAAAGTAAGAGAAGAAGCCAAGGCATGTGGGTCTGGGAAAAGTGTGCTATGCACAGTGAACAGCAAGAGCAAAGGCCCTGAGGTGTGACAATGCTTAGCATATTTGAGGAGTAGTAAGAGAGTGGGGAAAGTGTGGAAAAAATAAGAAGGAGGGGTATGCAGATCATGCCGTAATGCGTAGTCTTTTAGTTAAGAACTTGACCTTTACTCAGAGGGAAATAATAAGCCATTGAAAGGTTTTGAACAGCGAAGTAATATGATCTTTTCAGCTACTCTGTAGAGAATAAATTGAAAGGGGACACAGATGGAAGCAGGGAGTCCAGTTAGGAGGCCAATTCATAAATCCAGGTGAGACATGCTGGTGGCTTGGACTAGGGTGGTAGGGGTGGAGGGAGAAGGGAATCATGGAAAGTGAGTAATAACTTGTTCCCCTTTGCAGAAAGATAGTGTTAATAGATGGGCTGGTCCGTGTGGAGACTGACATGGGAGCCTCAAAACAGGCTATTGTCAGTGTTTTGCCAAAGAAGAGGATAAGGATGCTCCTCCCTAGAGTGGTGGCCACTGGTGTAAGGTAGTTCATCTACCCCATCTAACCTGAATGATAAAATGACTCTCAAACCCTTTCCCTATTTTGTCTTGATTCTCTGTTTGCCAAGCATCCAAGATCTCTTAATTGATGCCTTGGACATAAGTGATCTGATCTCAAGAAAAGAATGACCCCCCACTAGGAATGAATACTTGGTATCAATCTCTTATGATTGTGGTGAGAATCATGTATCTTTTCTGGGGAACTGAGGGCCAGGAACAAGGTGACCCCGAAACCATGTAACTCAGATTGGGACTTGAACCCACCCCATGGTCTTTTAACTGAGATCACACCTGGTCTCAGGACTTAATGAAGCTCAGGTTCTTGATGTCTCATCGCAGAAAGAATTCAGTGAGAGACAAAAGTGATAGGTAAGAAGTGGATTTATTTAGGGAGAAACATGCTCCACAGACAGTGTGGGCCATCTCAGAAGGTGAGAGTGGCCCCAGGGTATGGGGTTGTCAGTTGTTATAGGGGTGGGTAATTTCATAGGCTAATGAGTGGGAGGAGTGTTCCAGCTATCTTGGGGAGGGGGTGGGGATATTCAGGAATTGGGCCACTGCCCACTTTTTTTTTTAATTTTTGAATTTTATTTTATTTATTTTTTTATACAGCAGGTTCTTATTAGTCATCATTTTATACACATCAGTATATACATGTCAGTCCCAATCTCCCAATTCATCACACCACCACCACCTACTCACACCACTTTCCCCCCTTGGTGTCCATACGTTTGTTCTCTACATCTGTGTCTCTATTTCTGCCCTGCAAACTGGTTCATCTGTACCATTTTTCTAGGTCCCACATATATGCATTAATATATGATATTTGTTTTTCTCTTTCTGACTTA
>NC_041216.1:3757508-3789324 GCF_002837175.3 Physeter macrocephalus
CAGTAGTGGGATTGCTGGGTCATATGGTAGTTCTATTTTTAGTTTTTTAAGGAACTTCCATGCTGTTCTCCATAGTGGCTTTATCAATTTACAGTCCCACCAACAGTGCAAGAGGGTTCCCTTTTCTCCACTCCCTCTCCATCATTTGTTGTTTGTAGATTTTCTGATGATGCCCATTCTAACTGGTGTGGGGCGATACCTCATTGTAGTTTTTTTTTTAATTAATTAATTAATTAATTTTTATTTTTGGCTGCGTTGGATCTTCGTTTCTGCATGAGGGCTTTCTCTGGTTGTGGTGAGCAGGGGCTACTTTTCGTTGAGGTGCGCGGGCTTCTCATTGCGGTGGCTTCTCTTGTGGAGCCCTTTTTGACCTTTAGGGTCGGCCTTGGAATGGTCATGGCGCCTCTGGGTGTGTCATTTAGCACGCTGTATTACAGTGAGTGTGTACTGAGGCTCAAGGTCTAGTGGAAGTCGACTTGTCTGCCATCTTGGACCTATTTGTTTCTAATCAGTTTATGTCGTGTCCTCGGGCTATGTCATTCTTTTAAAGGTTGTGCCCTGCCCCCTTCCCTCCGGTTTCAACCCCATCAGTTTCTTTTGCATCTAGCTCATTCTATCCTCTGTCTCCCACACAGACTACCAAATCTATGTTACTCCCCTGTTTAAAAACCTTCACTGGGCCATTCCCAACAGTATGGCATGAACTTTAAGGCCCTTCATAACCTGACATCACTCGACTCTTCTAGACCTTCTTCTGACACTTTCCTTTGATATACCCCAGAGCGGTAACCAAGACAAGAAGACTGGAACTATGCATGAAGGCACTGAAATTTAGCACAAAAAATTGAGACACTGACTTTAAAAGATTGCATGGCACTCCTTCAGCAGCACAGTTAAAAACCTTCCCACCTCCACTGTCAGATAATGCACATTGTTGATAACTCCCATCTGTTCTGTTCACATCTTAAATTAAAGCTGATTTGAGGATGAGGTTAGTGTGTCCTTCCCTGAAGCCAAAATCCTTCATTGTCGCTCTGGAAATAGGCTCAGTCACCCTGAAACTCTCCTTGCCCTCCAAGTAAGCCATCCTCTTTTTCACATGGCTCTGTGGTAAGCCCACCAGCAGGAATACCTTCCATTTCAGTGTCTGCCTGTGTAACCCCTTATGGGACAACTCAGTGTCACCTCCTCTGCCAAGGTTTTCCTGGCCCCGCCCTGTATTCACCAGCCTGTTTTTGCACTACACAGTGAAGTCTCATCTTTGTTCAGGAGTTGCACTTTAACTCCCATGCACTGGACAAAAATTATGATCAGAATTACCTGCAGAAATCCCTTAGGAAGATGTCACTTGTCATGCCAACGCCTTGGTTCTCTGTACACCGACGCCAAACAGAAATACAGAGACAGAGTTATGGAGGAGAAAGAAAGAGTGGCTTTATTTCTTTGCCAGGCAGAGAGGGAACACAGCAGGCTAGTGCCTCAAGAACTGTGCCCCCCTCGTTCGGGATAGTGGTCAGAGGTATGTGATAAGGATCAAGGCAGCGACAGTCTTGCGTTCTTCTTTCTTCAGCAAAGTTTCAAAAGGTGGGGTTGCTGACAGGATTAGGGTGTGTGCAGGGTCTCTGGTGGTCTCCTAATCTTGATGAGCTTCTCTGGTCCCTTTAATCTTGCTTCAGGTGGTTTCCTGGCTGCTCCTCCCTAGATTAGCAACTGTTCGAATCTGCCCTTTGGAACTCAGGGAAGGTCATGGAAGCTGGAGTCTTGCCTACAAGAAATGGGGGACAAAAAACCCTCCATGCCCGGGAACCCCACAGGGCCCTGCTCGGCATCACTTGGGAGACTGCTGTGTTGTCTCCTGTGGAACAAGGCAGCCAATTTTCCTCCAGCATGGCAACAAATCACTGTTTATAAAGTATTTCATTTAGGTGTCAGATGGTTACAAACTGTTTCAATGACTGTAATCACATTTACTGTGGCAAAATGCACACACTATAAGCCTTGTGGAATCTGAGACCCACTGAGATGAACATCTACCACCATCTCCCCAGTACGCCATCTTTCTCAGCAGGGGACACACTCATTGACTGGAATGGCAGGTAGGTGCCTCCTTCCCTCTTCCCTCCCTGCTAAGCTAGGATTCACACGAGGTGAATTCACCTAAGTTAAGATATGACCCTTGTTCTGTATTATCTTTTTTTTTTTTGGCTGCACGGCTTGCAGGATCTTAGTTCCCTGACCAGGGATTGAACCCACGACCTCGGCAGTGAAAGCGCGGCGTCATAACCACTGGACTGCCAGGGAATTCCCTGTATTATTTTTATAATTCCTTGTTCTGAAATGACCTGTCCAATCAACCAAACTGAGTGCTCCAGAAGCACTCAGAACAGATTCCCAAGGATGATCACAATGCTTTCTTAGCACAGAATAAGAATTAGTAAAATTGGATAAAATCAAACAATCTCCTTTATGTCCAGCCCCACCCTTGCCCACCTCTGAATAATTAATGCAGGGAGACTCCAGGCCACATATTTATCTTTAGGCCAAAAACCAGCACAAGAGCCAACCTCCCTCTCTATAGGACAGTCCACAGCATCACCCTTAACAGCACTTTCTTGCTGTTTTTTTATATCGAATCCAACCTCTTCAGCATGGAGCTCAAGGCCACATCCCTGACCACTCTCCCTTCTTTTCCCACTCCCACGATTCCTTTTCTATATGGCTGCTTAGTGTCTCCAGCCTGCCAAGTGGGCACCACAATCGCAGACATTTTTAACGACCACGATCCCCCACGTAACCCCACCACACACACAAGTGGAAGCTGGGCCCTGCTGAATAGAGAGCCAGTCCTGGCTGGGTAATTTCAATATAGTTCTCTGTCTTTATTGATACTCCACTGCACACGTGAGGGAAACAGTGCTTTTCTAGAAAAGACTGGAGTCCATCACATTTCAGATGTGGACGTAAACCCCGATGTAAGCAAGGGGCTCTGGCAGTCGGAGCAGCTGCAGTAACGCTCAGAGGAGCAATCCCTCTTTGTGGCAGGTTTTTGGGAAATGATCATCTCTTCCAGGTCCTTCATTTTGAAGAAATGGGGGACAAAAAACCCTCCATGCCCGGGAACCCCACAGGGCCCTGCTCGGCATCACTTGGGAGACTGCTGTGTTGTCTCCTGTGGAACAAGGCAGCCAATTTTCCTCCAGCATGGCAACAAATCACTGTTTATAAAGTATTTCATTTAGGTGTCAGATGGTTACAAACTGTTTCAATGACTGTAATCACATTTACTGTGGCAAAATGCACACACTATAAGCCTTGTGGAATCTGAGACCCACTGAGATGAACATCTACCACCATCTCCCCAGTACGCCATCTTTCTCAGCAGGGGACACACTCATTGACTGGAATGGCAGGTAGGTGCCTCCTTCCCTCTTCCCTCCCTGCTAAGCTAGGATTCACACGAGGTGAATTCACCTAAGTTAAGATATGACCCTTGTTCTGTATTATCTTTTTTTTTTTTGGCTGCACGGCTTGCAGGATCTTAGTTCCCTGACCAGGGATTGAACCCACGACCTCGGCAGTGAAAGCGCGGCGTCCTAACCACTGGACTGCCAGGGAATTCCCTGTATTATTTTTATAATTCCTTGTTCTGAAATGACCTGTCCAATCAACCAAACTGAGTGCTCCAGAAGCACTCAGAACAGATTCCCAAGGATGATCACAATGCTTTCTTAGCACAGAATAAGAATTAGTAAAATTGGATAAAATCAAACAATCTCCTTTATGTCCAGCCCCACCCTTGCCCACCTCTGAATAATTAATGCAGGGAGACTCCAGGCCACATATTTATCTTTAGGCCAAAAACCAGCACAAGAGCCAACCTCCCTCTCTATAGGACAGTCCACAGCATCACCCTTAACAGCACTTTCTTGCTGTTTTTTTATATCGAATCCAACCTCTTCAGCATGGAGCTCAAGGCCACATCCCTGACCACTCTCCCTTCTTTTCCCACTCCCACGATTCCTTTTCTATATGGCTGCTTAGTGTCTCCAGCCTGCCAAGTGGGCACCACAATCGCAGACATTTTTAACGACCACGATCCCCCACGTAACCCCACCACACACACAAGTGGAAGCTGGGCCCTGCTGAATAGAGAGCCAGTCCTGGCTGGGTAATTTCAATATAGTTCTCTGTCTTTATTGATACTCCACTGCACACGTGAGGGAAACAGTGCTTTTCTAGAAAAGACTGGAGTCCATCACATTTCAGATGTGGACGTAAACCCCGATGTAAGCAAGGGGCTCTGGCAGTCGGAGCAGCTGCAGTAACGCTCAGAGGAGCAATCCCTCTTTGTGGCAGGTTTTTGGGAAATGATCATCTCTTCCAGGTCCTTCATTTTGTTTTCCACTGTCTGAAGTTTTTTCAGAATTTTCTCTTGCAGACCCAAAGACAGGAAGATATTATTGTCTTGAAATGAGAGACCATTCCCTTCTGGGTTGACCAGCAAAGCCTGAAAAAAATCTGAGCCTTTCTTGTAAAGTTTGTAGAGTGTGATTGCAAACAACAATATTTTCTAAAATAAAACAACAGAAGTTGAAGTTACTTGTTTATTCATGTGAAATGCCACAGTTTACTGTAGATGCAAAAACAAAAGATGACTCTAAAAGTAATAATAATCCCTCATTCCTAAGCCAAACCTTCTGTCTAACAAAACATCTTCACACCTATTTTGTCTTTTGAGCTTTATCACAAAATGGAGTGGTAGGCAGGTCAGGGATTATTATAATTAATATAATTAATAAAGATTATAATATTAGATACTGTTTGCTGAAAGTCTGCCTCATGCAAGGCTCTGTGCTAGGAGTTTCCTTCCCTATGCAGGACCTATTTATGTAGAAAAAAAACAGCTGGATAACCATTTAGATGCCTTCCAGTTTGAACTCTGTCATTGTCAAAGGTCATATACTTGGAAATGGTAGAGCCAGGACTGGAATCCAGGAATTTTGATTTCCATGTATATTCTCTTAGGACACCGTGGTCTGAAACACTGGATTTCCTGGTCATAGAAAAAGATTTTTTTAATGTGCTAGGACAGAGTCCTGGTAGGAAAAGAAAAAAAAATCATCTCTTTTCCTTATTATAACTAGCACTGCTTATTGAGTACTACTGTGTGCTAAGCTTTATACATACAAGATCTCCTTTAATCCTCACCAAAAACCTGAGGGAGGCACTGTTAGCAAACCAATTTCACAGATAAGGAAACTGGGGTTTACAGGCTAAGTGATTGCTCTCAGATCACACAGCAAGTGATAGAATGAAGAGGCCCCCGTAGTCTGACTCCAGAGCTTATTGACCACTGTTATACTACCTCTTTTTCTTGGCTGAGGTGTCTGGAGGGCTGCGAATTCATCTTTCTGATTGAATTAAACAATAACCAAACAAGAATAGAACCCAGAAGTACAGATAAGAGCTTGGTGTTTTGCCTTCTATTCTTCTATATTCTAACTGAAATACATGTATATGAACATGTAGACACACAAATCCCTGTTGGGGATTTAGGTCAGTTGGACTATATTAAATGAGATTTTTGGAGAAGAATTTCATTTAGAATCCTAAAAATTGGGTTCAAATCTCAGCTTTGCCAGCTTTTACAATCTATGTCACCTTGGGTCAGTGATAACCAAGTTCCCTCACCTACAAAATGGAGATAATAATCCCCGCCCTGCCTACCATGCAAGGTTTTGAGAGGTTAAGAGAATGCATGTGACTGATTTCTCAACAGTAGTGACATGAAAATAAGTGAATGCTACAAAATAATCCAGTAATAACTTATCTCAGCATTTACCAAGTAAACCAGTCACCCTTTAACAAAGCCCTCTTTAAATCCCGTCTCCTTAAATTTAGGCTGAACCTCAATGCACCTCAGTTTCCTGGTTCGTCATATGAAAATAATCTCTATTTCATGGAATTGTTGGGATTCTCAAAGCATTTTAACTATATTGTCAATATAGCTATTATTGGTAATTAAACAGAGGTATGTATGTAAAATCCTAAATGTTTTTCATAATCCCAGCCAATTGTACTCCTATTCCCAAAAAGAGCCCCTGTTTATTCATTGTGATGACTAAATAAATATACATGCTTCCTCATCAGTTACAGAGCAAAGGCACAGTAAGAACAGAAAGGCGAAACCCAAGATCCCAGTTATACTTGCAGTGCTATTCTATAAGAGGTACTCCACATGGTGTCTGGCACACGGTTAGACACTCAAAGATGAATACAAATATATGATCAAATAAATTTGGAGGTAAGGCTGCCTTCTCGGATTATGAACTTCTTTAATGTGTTTTATTATAAGACAAGCCAAAGATCATTGTGAGAAAGACCATTTTTATGCCAAAAACCTAACTGATGGAAGTTTTTAAGGATAACGTCGTTTCAACCAGCTTCAGAGACAAAGCTTCACTCTGGTTTATCTGCATGGTCTTAAAACTGGGTGGCAGCAATATGGGAGAGAATGGACCAAATTTCAATGTAAAATTATTTAAATTTCTCTGTAACGAAAGAGTATAACCTGAATTGACTGAACACTTCGTTTCCATAAGGCATATACTCCTATTCCCAACAAAATCAAAAAGGAAATCCCCAGGATAACTTGCACAGCCGGAGCAAGATTATCTAGTAGCCCCAAATTTGTTTGCTGAAGCACACTAGTCTCTCCCAGAAAAGTTGCTTGGAGATAATTCCATATCGAGCTCAGAGAGAGATAGTCTATTATGATGTCCCAGATAGAAGACACAGGTGACATTTTAATATAACAGCAGCTCCAGGAACTGCATGTGCAGAGGCTTTAGGAACCTAGATACGAGTTAGGAAGAGTGGTCTGGGAGTCCAGTTCTGAAGCCATTGTGAGCTGTGCTTTGTGATATCACTGTTCTGAAGCTCAGCTTGTTTCCCACTCACCCACTGAAACTTCTCACTCAAAACCAAGCAGACAGTGGCCTGAGTTTTCAGTTCAGTCATAGCACTCTCTCTAATCTTCGGCAAGTCCTAGCTCTAACACAGCACTGTCCAGCAGAACTTTCTGCAATGATGGAAATGTTCTGTATTTGCTCTGTCCAACATGGAAGCCACTAGTCACTTGTGGACAGTGTGGCTGAGGAACTGAATTTTACATTTTATTAAATTTAAATGTAAGTAGCCACATGTGGCTAGTGGTTACCCTCTTAAACAATGTATATAACATTTCCAACAATCCATGGGATGGAGAGCAATTATTTTCACATTTCAACTGAGAAAACTGAGGTTAAGTGGAGATTAGAGGAGACAGGATTTAAAAAGGGCTTTCCTAAAGAGCGAATAGTTTACTTGGTAAATGTGGAGGGAGGTTATTACGATCATTTTGTAGCATTTCCTTTTTCATATGTCACTACTGCTTAGAAATCGTGATCTTTGGAAAAGCTTTTGACATATTTGAGCCTCATTTTGCTCATCTGTTTACATCTCCTTCATAAGATTTATATTAGGAACAAATGGTATAATTTCCTAAGCACTTTGTAAACAGTAGCATGCTGTACCATTACCTATATGCCATGTTATCAAATCCATTATTTACTGACTAGTACCTATCTACTCAACAAGGAGGTATGAAAGTATAAAATATAAGGTCTGTTCCCAAAAATCTTACATGAAAAAAGGTAGTTCACACACAAGCGTATAATATAAATTGTGAGATCAGTTACCAAGACAGCAAGAATCCAAAAGAGGATTTGCACCAGGAGGAGGGGAGGGGCATGGTAAGTAAGGAGAGAAAGGGTCAGTTATGACAACTTTTAGAAAAATATTGTCTGCGCTATTCTGATTTGTTCATCTGGTTGACTGAAAGAAAGAAAATGAATAGGGAAGCCTGGTGGAGAAAGAATAACTGTTTTGTTCTTGCAGGAATCAGAGGTATGGCAAGTTGCTTGAGGTGTCAGGGACACATCCAGAAAGTGGAGTCTAGAATGTTGTTGGATATATAGTACCATGTCAGGGCGAAATGACCTACTGATTTAGGAGCGACTGCTAATGATGTTAAACCCATAGTCTGCTAGTGACTGATCACAACCAGAATCTTTTCTAGAAAGGAATACAAATTACTCAGCTAAGACTTGGGATTTTACTATAACAAGTTAAACATACATCAGAAACCATTAAAGAATGATAACCAAAAACTTTTTGGAGAAAAATATGGTTGTGACAACTGAATCATTACCCAAGACTTCCTATACTAGATGAGATCCTCCTGTTACATGGCACCTTAGACTTTACTTTCAAAGCACTTAACACGATTAAGGTTATTTGTGCAATTTTGGGTTTAATATATCTTCCCTGACTATTGTAAACTCAAGGAAGACAGGGACCATGTCCACTTTATTGATTACTGTATCCCTAGTGCTTGGTACTTAGCAGGCATTCGAATATTTTTCAGTAAATACAAAGTCCCCTAGAAGAATTCCAAATATCTTTATAGCCTAAACTGTTCAATCATCAAGTGCCTATTACCATATTTGTGTACTCGTTTCTATAGAAGCTTTATAGAGTAGCTGTTAAGAGGATAGACCTTTGGGAGTATAATGGATCTGGGTTCAAATTTTGGCTGTACTATTCACTAACTTTGTTACCTTGGGCAGGTTACTTGAGGCTCAATATCTTCATTGGTAAAGTGAGAGTAATTCCTACCTTGTAGGGCTACTGTAATGAGAATTCGATAATTTGTGTAAAAGAGGGCAACTATTATTTATAGTGATGTTTATGACCAAATGCAAGGTATTGTGGATCTCAATAGTATAAAGTCCCTCAAAGAGAATCTAGTCTGAAAACCCATTTATTGTTTGACTCCCCTCTCGGACACCTGAACACCTCCAATGATGAATTTATCACCATGCAAGATACCTCAGCCCACCTTTAGTGTCATCCATCCATCCATCCCTGTCACTTCCACATTGTGCCCTATTAGGACTTCTTGACTTACACCGCAACATATGATATATGCAGTGCCTACTTTCAAACCTTCACTACGTTCCTCATTGTCTTTCAAACAAAATCTAAAATCTAGACCATGGTTACAGGCACTAAAATACCTGGCTCCTGCTGACCTATCCAATCTTCTCTCCTACCCCTTTCCCTTTTATTCTCTTAACTCTATAGCTCTACTAGATTTGTCAATGTCACTAACACACCAAGCTGTTGTACCACAAAGCCTTGGCACATAATTGGATTATCCTAACTCCTATTATTTCTTCAGGTTTAAACATTACTTCCTTTAAGGAAGATTTTCCTGTCCTCTTTTTTGGTTCCCTCAGTCAGGGCATCTTTTGTAGCACTTTTATTTAACTAATTATTTTTAGTGTTTTGTTTAATGTCTGTCTTCCTGACTAGACTCTAATCTCCAGGATGCAGGAAACTTACCCTGTCATGTTCAACATTCTCCCCAAGAGCTGGCAGAAGGTGTGTGCTTAGTAAATATTTGGCTATAGATTTCCTATGCCTCTTGTCTTCTCTTTTCCAGGCTAAACCTGCCAAATACGGGTTGACAGGTTTTTAAATCTCCTGACTATCCCACTTACTTCCTCAGAGAGGTTCAGGCTTCCAAATGCAGGCCATCACAGACTGTATTTCTGCAAGTGTAGACAAAGCAGGCCTGCTAGCACAGTGGGCCTCTCTTTGCAGACTCAGCTGTACATAATAGGAGGCTGTGTCCCCAATCAGAAGTATAAAGCTGCGAGGCCTCACAGTCTACCATGGGGGCGAAGAGGGGACCAAGCAACTTTTCTGACTTTCAGAAGTTTCTTTCCGAAAGAAAGACTGACTTTTTCATAGGTCACACGATATTCACATAAACAACAGTTTCTCCTTTCCACCTCTTTCTCAAATGAGTAACTGTCAACACTGGACATATGACTGGAGTTGAATCTGCATGACCTGGCTTTTACCTATGCTTCCAACTTTATTTCCCACTACTCACTTTCACAAAAAATACAGCTTAATTACAGAACTGTATTTTTGGTACTTTAAATACCACCTGCCACTTTCCATCTTTCTTCCTTCACATTAAGTTCCCCTCCCTGATATTTTTCCAGTCAGATGAGATTGGAAACCGGGCTCCACCTCTTCCTAGCTTTTATCAGCTAGGCAAGACACTTCATCCCTCTCTTTTTATCTGTCAAATAAGAATACTAACAGTACTGACTTCATGGAATTATGAAAATTCAACAAGATAATTTTATGTAAAGTGCTAAAAAAAAAGTGTAATTATCCTGCATTCTCACAGCACTTCCCACTTCGTATTCTGGGCCACTGCTTCTAGAACTTTTCTGTGCCTATGAATCATCTGGAGATCTTACTGAAATGCAGATTTTGGACCAGGAGGTCTGGACTTGACATTCTACATTTTGAACAAGCTCCTAGGTGATGCCCATGCTGCTGATCCATGACCACACTTTGATTAAAATGTTTAAGCTACCCCAGCTCTCACATTAAAGCTCCATGATAGCAGATCCTGTAACAAATCTGCTTTGTTATTTTTATCTCCCAAAACATCTGGAATTATCTTTAAATATTTGGCTAATGACTAACTCTGTTCTCCAGTGACTCTCCTTCGCAGTGCAGGTCAAAAGTAGGTAACCACCCCCCCCCAAAAAAAAAAAAAAGTAGGTAACCTGGGACCGAGAGGATAGGTTAGGGATGAAATCCCTAGGAAGGCTAATCAAAACCTTTCTTCTCCATCATTCCCCACTCGCTCTCTTTCACACATGTGCTCATGAACATGGGGAAACATGGAAGCAAGAGAATTCTGGGTAAAATTCAAGAATCAAAGTGCCCGGCATTCTCGACTTCCACCTATCATTTTAGGGGGCACAAACTCAGTGCTTCCAGGTCTGTGTCAGGGGTTGGGGACAAACCCCAAAGAGACATCAAGTAAAAATGACAGTACTGAAAACTTCAAAAATAATCCTCTGATCTTCTGTATTATCATATAATCACACATGCTGGTTTTTAACAGAACATTGTCTTCAGTAAAGATCAAATGAAGCAAGCCGCTACAACTGGAACAGAAAATGATCTTAGGGTCATCTTAAAGCAAACTTTCAACTGGGTTCTGAAAATTAGGGTTTGGTTCCACTGCAAATGCACTCACTTGGTCCTTCCAGGAGGTAGGAGTTAGAGGTGGCTGAATGGATATAGTTGAGTCTATTTTATTTTGGCCGAACTGGGCAGCACGCGGGATCTTAGTTCCCTGACAAGGGATTGAAACTGCCCCCTGCAGTGGGAGTGCAGAGCCCTACCCACTGGACGACCAGGGAATTCCCCTTTATTTTTATTATTTATTTATTTAAAAAATTTATTTTATTTTTGGCTGCGTTGAGTCTTCGTTGCTGCGTGCAGGCTTTCTCTAGTTGCAGCGAGCCGAGGCTACTCTTCGTTGCGGTGCACGGGCTTCTCATTGCGGTGGCTTCTCATTGCGGAGCACGGGCTCCAGGTGTGTGGGCTTCAGTAGTTGTGGTGCATGGGCTCAGTAGTTGTGGCTCGCGGGCTCTAGGGCGCAGGCTCTGTAGTTGTGGCTCACTGGCTTAGTTGCTCCGCGGCATGTGGGATCTTCCTGGACCACGGCTCGAACCTGTGTCCCCTGAACTGGCAGGCGGATTCTTAACCACTGTGCCACCAGGGAAGCCCTCCTCTTTATTTTTAAATTTTTTTTTAGCTGGATATAGTTGAGTCTTAAACAAATTAGCAGCTTTCTCTTGGTCTGATCTAAAAATCTCTAGTATTAGGAATTTTTTAAATGAGGCCACTGGTTATTTCTCATGCTCAGATCACAGATAAGGACCTTTCAAAATGATCACCTACACCTCCTCACTTCATAAGTGAGGAAACTGAAGCCCACAGAAGAAATTAGCCAAAGATCCCAAAGGAGTCAGTAGTGACCTCAACCTCTAAGATGTTCCACTCTGTCACTTTTTCTTTCAACAGAATCGTTTGAGAATCCTGTTACCTACTAGGATCTGAGCCAAGAAATGACTTGGGCTTGGGGGGTGCTTTAGACTCTTAGGGTGAGGAGGTGGCAGAATGAAATCCCTGAAGAGCTGATAAAACAAGGTTTAAGGGTCAGAGAAAAGATCTTAAAATCTTAACCAGAGGCATAAGAAAGGGATATTAGGAGTATGAGTCGTTTCATTGCTAGCTAATGAAAGTGACTGAAAACTTTAAAAGGAACAGAGAATAAAGCTGCTGTATTTATAAGAATACATTCCATCCTCTTCCCCCAAATCCACTTCTTCCTTTTGTAGTCCCACCTCAATTGGTTTTATCACTACTGAACCTTAAGTTTTGCTCAAAACGTTTTCTTCACCCTCCAACATCCAATAATCCTCTTGAATTTTTCAATGTCATCTACTCACCCCTCTGCTGCAGTTGTCAGTACAGACTCTCACCAAGTTTGCCTCAATTACTTCAATAGTCTTAATATCTACTGTTTCCATTCTCAGCCCCTCAAATCACACTCATTTCAAGTGATCTATAGATTAATATGAATGTTTTGTTTAAAATTCTTCAAAGGCTCTCAGCTACCTATGGACTCAAGTCCAAAGTCCTTAGTGTTCATGATTTGGTTCCTGCCTATCTCTACAATAATCTCATCCGCTCCAGTGCTCCCCTTTTACTGCTAGCCTATCAAATTATTTGTAGTTGCCTGGAAACATGACTTTACATCCCTGAATTTGCTGTGCCCTTCACATTATGTTCGGCATACGTTCTCCTTTCTCCCTGGACAACTCCCGGACATCCTCTTCTGGGAGCTATCTTGACTCTCAGAGCTAATTATTCTATCTCGGAATTTTCTTTCCACAAAAATTTTAAGACAACAGTCATTCAAAAGGAAGCTTGATCTGAATGGTTTGGTTAATAAGAAACAAAAAACTACTGGGGTAAAATATAAGTGCACATTCCAGAAAATATAAGTGCAATTCCAATTTATGTGTGGCATGAAAACTCATTATGACTAAAAAAATGGGTGAAAAATTGTAATTTATTGAAACTCAACTCAAAAAATATAAGATGCTGTAGTGTACAATATATTACACAGAGCACCCTCAGGTGCACATTCAAGTCAAGTAAGAACATATCCCTTTCCCTAGCCCTCCCACCCTGGGATCTTAGTATTTGTTCCATATACAATCATGCACACTTAATTTGAAAAAGGAAGCCCCAATATATTTTGATGTATTAATTAGCACCAAACAAGAATACAGTTCCATTTTTTTAATAAACAAACAAACAAAAAAAACCCAATCAATAAACCAACTGGAGAGCTAATGGACTCAGCCAATACTGCTGACATAGATATTATACATTCATGTAAATACACAGCCTATTCTACCCTAAACAATGGTGTGGCTGGTTCTCAGCCTTTGTTCGAGTTGGCAATTGTCCCCATGTTGCAGTGTTGGAGCCAGTCTGTTTCTAAAACAAAATTGCTATTTAGGAACTTCCTACACAAAGCTCATCTGTCTTTTTTGTTGGAAACAACTCTAAAATTGGTGTGGAAAACTTAGATCTTTCAAGGACAACCACTGGCCGAAGATAATGAAGCTGTTTTAAGGCAAGTTCTCCACAGTCTGTTAATGCTTTGTCCAATACGACCCTCAGGTTTTCCAAGGGAGGAACTGTTGTCGTCTCAGCTACTATTAAAGGTGGGATTGCAGTCAGGTTCTCATGAATTGCAGAGTCACTGGAAGAATGAGGTATGTCAACTTCAGGGTCATTGTCATTCACCATATTATTTGCCATAACACTCCCTGTTAAGTCATTACTGGGTTGTGAAGAATTACTTAATGTTAAGTGCTCTGAAGGCTCCCAATCATCAAAATCATCTTCTTTCTCTTCACTTTCCTGAATAAATTTCAGAAATGAAGATTCAAATCCCATAGGTTTGTAAGTCTTCAAATCAAATGACCTGGGATGTGGATGCTTCCTAAAATTCTCTTTTGGGACATGGGTTGAATTTTTTACAGTGTTTTCTTGCCCTGAACTTTGCTGCCCAGTTTCTGAGTCTTTGATCCTTGGTAAAGGCAGCTGGAAACTTGTGAAATAAGTCCCACTTTCAGTCCCATCAGGATTAGGTATGGAATTTTCTATTTTACAAGGAGGAGGCTGAACTGTATTACATTGTTCCAAAGAAGTGGTTTCTGAACTATGGTTACATTTCAAAGTTCCTCTGTAGAGCAGAGTATCTGCATCAAAAACTGGGTTGCTTTCTGTACATCCTTTCTGACCTCCATCCCTTTCACCTGGATAAAGGGAATCGGCGGTCTGGACAGGTATGCTACTGTCACCCGGGGAATGGCTGTGCTTTGTGAGCTCTGATTCACAGCTTCTATCTTCTTCTTTCTTTATACAGGGCTCTGCTTCAGAAGGGGGCTCCTCCTTAATTTTGGTACCGTACTTAACACAAACGACAAGATTTTCCATCTGTTGCTCTAAATAGGCACTACTCATCTGATGGGTACGTTTGTAATGCCTCACTATGCTGCTCTCCAACTTCACCACAGATAAGCATCCCTGAACCATGCAAGGGTACTGCGTGTGCTCAGAATGCTCCACACACATATGGAGGGCTTCAGCTCTTGTTTTAAAACTAATCGGAGCTTTCTTTTCTTTGATTAAGCCACATTTTTTAGCCTTAGCATTAAACGATCTCCTGGTAGTCTGATGTTCATGCCCCTGAGTGTGAGTTGTTTGACACACCTTTTCACTCCTTAGTAGCCTTTCATTTGCCACTTTCTGGCTTCTAAACAGATCATCATAATAGTCCTTATGTCGATAATATACATGTTGAGAATAATTACTGCGATGGGTGAAAATCTGGCCACAGCCATTAAGATCACAATGAATTTCATAATCTGAATGTATTTCTCCTTCAATATTATGCTGTTCCATCAAGTGGTGCTTCAACTTGCTGAATGTATAAAAAACAGCAGGGCACTGAGGCTGGTTACAGGAAAACCTGGCTGCTGACTCAGCTTCAGAAAGCACTTTCGGCTCTTCAATGTGGTCTAGGTTATGAGAGTCACTACAGTGCTTAGCAAGAGCTTTGGAACACAGGAAACGTTTGTTACATTCCTTATATTTGCAAGCAAATATCTTTTTGCATTTGACAAGTTCCCTTTTGGTTCTCGCTTTGTCTTTCTCTAAACATAACTGCTCTTTGTTGTATTGATGTACAGTCCTGTAATGGCGAATCAAGCCTTTTAGATTGGTGAATGAGGAGTTGCAAGTTTTATGGATACAATGGAATGGTTTGTGGTATTTATTCAAAATATAGCAGAGATTTCCTTTAGCAACAGTTCTCCTGCTACCTCTCCCCTCTCTTCCTTCTCCTTCTTCTCTATGGCTACCTATTGGTGACGAAATATCAGATGTTTTACTTTCTGTTTCTTCGCAGGATGACTCCAAATCTGTTTCTGAACTGCACTCATCTTTTTTAGAATGACAGTGTGGCTTCTCAGAGTTACTGTTGGGATCACTTCCAAGTTCCACGGAACAATCACCTTTCAACCTGTCTACGGAGCATGGGCCTTCATGATCACATTTTTCATTATCTAATAGTTTTTGAGTTACTCTGTCACTACCAATTTGATGTTTATTTTTATAATGAATCCTAAGGTGTGTTTTTCTCGTAAATGACCTTTGGCAGATATGACACTGGAACGGGGAATACCGATGTTGAAACATGGTTAGCTGAAGGACTTTTTCTTTTGAATAATTATGTTTTTTAAGATAATGCATTAACAAAGCCTCTCTGGTCACAAATTCATATTTGCATCCTTGAAGCTCACAGAAAAAAGGCTTGGCTGCCAGCTGTGCCAGGTACTGACTTGGCATATTTTCATCTTGATTCTGAAAATTAAGGTCTGAGATTGTAGGTGACACCGCTTGAAGAGACTTAGCACCACTGGATGGGTACCCCTGCAATGACCCTGAGAAAGAGCCATGTGTTATTGAGTTTTTCAAGCTTAAATGCTTCAAGCGTAACAGAAGTTCCAACATGGTATCCTCTGTACACGGCCTTTTAGAAGCACAAATGGAGGCTTCTGAGGAATAACTATGATGTTCTCGTTTACATTTAGTATGAATATTGTGATCTAGACCTTCATCTGGGGAGTCACTGTTTGTATCTGAGCTAGGTTTAGGTTCTGTATCAAACTTTTCAGTTGTTGGATTATGTTCATTACCCAAACAGGGAAAGAGATCTTTTGTCTTTACCTTTTTGGGTTTGAAATGGTATGGATGAACCTTCCTTAGATGCTTCTGCATGCCTCTTGCATTTTTGTACGTGGAACCACAGCCATCAAAACCACAGGTGAACTTAGTCCCATCAAAACAAACTGCCACATTGGAACATTTTTCTTTTAAACCGGAGGGCATAAAGACTTTCTCGTGAGACAATAATATATCCTGCATAGTTTCAGAGTGATCCAGTGTGTCAATTAACTCTTCATTCATGGAAGCTGAAGAGCTATGACTTAACTGATCACTAGAATTACTGTCACTGTTTTCTTTCAGATTTTCTGCAGTTTCTATTTGAGAACTAGCTGATCCTGCACAAAAAAGAAGATCCTCTGGTAAATGTGATTTATCAGTTTGGTCAAGTAGATGGGGCTGATCAATACAATCTTGTTTTTCACCTGCTGCAGGCTCAAGTTTCACCGATTTCTTCACATCTCCATTTGAACTTTCAACATTATGCATTGAGAGGTGATTCTGATATTCAATTTTGGAATAATAGAACTTTTTACAGCCAACGAAGTTGCATGTGTAAGATGCATCCCTAAAGTGTTGTGCTTCATGGTGGTAAAGCTGTCCCAAGTCACTGAAAACAATATTACAGCCATTTAATTCACATTTATAACGCAGATCATCATGTTTTTGTTTATGGTTAAGCAGTTCATTCACTGATCCAAACCTAGCATAGCAATCTATAGATACACACATATAAGGCTGAGGACCACAATGCACTTGTTCATGCTCTCGCAGGTGAAAAGCAGACATGAAATGTCGTCGACAGTAAGTACACTTCTCTCTTCTATTTTTCATATCTAAGTAGTGCTTGGCATTTTCATCATTATTTTGGTGTTCAGCTTTAAGATGCACACTTAAGTATTTAAACTGCTTAAACACACGGGAACAGTCTGTGCCAGGACATGGGTACAAATCTCTGTCTTGCAGGTGGCAATCTTCTAATTTGCTGAATGTGACATATTCATGTGACTCTCCTTTGGCTTGTTCATTCAATGACTGACCTTGCTCCAGGGTTGCAGAAGGGCTCTTGGGACAAACTCCCTTTTGAGAGCCTTTCAACAGTAATTTCTTTCTAGAGCGGTCCCTTCTGCTTGGTGGCATTTTAACATGTTCCATCACATGAGGAACAAATATTTCTTTTCTCTTGAATTTTTTAATACAAACCGGACAGGTGTAAATTCCATCTTCCATATGCATCTTAGAATGATGAAGAATCCTGGCCTCTATACATTCCCGCTTACATAACAAACAGAAAAATTTATACTGAAGCCATCTCTGGTATCTTTCAGAAGAACCAATGGGTTTTTTGTCTCTTTTCTCCTTATGCTGATCTGTCAAATCTCTTCTTCTATATTGTTTATCTTCTTTGCTTTCCTCATAATCACTAAGAAATGACTCTAAAACATCTGTGTCATTAATAGACAGTTCATAGCCACTTAGGTCATCATCAGAATCTGAGGCTTCTTGTCCTAGAAGTTGGTGGCAGTGTCGTTTTAAAGTTTTCCAGTCCCAAAATTCAGGATCAAAAGGCCAGTGGGCTTTTAAAGCTAGTAAAAGCTCACATCGGAGAGAATTTGGAACTGGTGCATTTTCTTCATCAAATTTTTGATCTGGTTGGGAATACAGTTCTTCCAACATATTAAATCCATCCAAACTGGGTTCAATTAAGAATTCTGTAAGCTGACAGGCTCGTCTAACTTCTAAGTCTTCTGGTAAAAGACAAGCAATTGTTTTACAAACTGAGGCCTTCATTTCTTCATCCTCACTTGATCTGAGTTGAAGAGCTCTGACACATAGTAAAATCGACACCCCAAGACCAGCATCTTGTGCCTGTTAAGAAAAATAGGGAAGAAAAGGTTTTTTTTTTCCCAGTTTGGAAACATTACATAACTTTCACTGATAAGATACACACACACACACACACACACACACACACACACACACACACTTACTTCTTAAAACTTAAAGTTCTTAAATCTTTCTTCCTGCGAGTTACATTTAGATCCTCCTTCTTTCAACATGCAAAGGACTGGATTAGATGTTACAACCATGAACAACAACAATGTACATTTACAGAGTATCCAACTTTATAAGGCACTGCATATTAAAGCAGTCCTTAACCCTCAAGGAATTTATCTGTGTGCCAAATGTATAAAGGCACATAAATTAAAAGGAGCTCAGGATAAATAAGGTCACTGAAGGATTCAAAAAAGAACTGTCTCAAGCTGGGCAGGAAGGATAGTGCTTAAATAAATGGGTGCAAGAGGAAACACATGTATAAAAGTGAGTCTAAGATTGAATTCAAGTTTAAAAACTCATATGTCTATGTCATGAACAACTGGGTGTTTTCAAAACCTCAAGGCTTAGGATAAATGATCCTTTCCATTTCCTCCTAAAAGAATTAATAATCTATAGTTACAGGTGTACTGAAATCTCAGTATCCCATGGAAAAACAACAGAAAATTTCTCTATAGCAGCAGGTTCTCAGAAATCAGTCAAAAATCACAAAAAAGATCTGGTCGTATATGATAAAAGGCAAGTGCATTTAAGATGATTCTTTCATGTGAGAGGCTGAAAGCGTGCTTGAAAATAATATAAACCAAGAAAAGCAGGATCTTATGGCAGAGTGGCTAAAAATATGGTACTTAAGAGCACAGAATTTTGAGTATGACTTTGACTGACTTTGAACCCCAGCTTCACAACGAGACGTTTTTAACTCCTCTAAGCCTCAGTTTCCTCATCTGTACAATGATAATTATAGTGGCAGTACTGGATTTTCCTCCTAATGTTGTTATAAAAATGAAATAAGGTGACACAAAATGAGTATTACAATGTTGGCACATAGTAAATATTCAACAGAACCCCATGTAAAATATTTGAGGATAAATTCCACTGTTCAAACATCAATTTGCTAAGCAATTATTCTCGTTGGGCACCATTCTAAATGCTGAGAACACAAAGAAATAATTGCCATCAATTTACAGACTCCTTACTACATCCTAGGCACTAGTCTAAATAAACTTTTTGCATACATCATCCTCATTTTATAGATGAAGAAACCAAGGCTCAGAAAATTAGTTGCCCAATGTCACCAGCTAGTGAGCAGAGGAGCAAGAATTTAAACTTAAAGCATCTTTTCCCAGCGTCTGAGTCTTAACCACTTTACACTCTATACCAACTCCAAAGTTAACTGACTTGGCCATATCCCATGTGCCCTTGATACAATATGCCAAGGCACTTCTTCAGCTTCCTGGTTTAAAACCTATCAAATTATTCATATCTATCAGCTTCTTCAAAATTCAGCTCCACATTCCATATCCTAATTCTGATTTATTCATCACTCCTTTAAGAAGTAACTTCTTGGTATATCTGTTCAGAATGTATAATGGTAGTTATTTTTTTTTTGAAAAGTGTTCTTAATGATTTCACAGATTTTACCATTTCAACTAGGTTAGGCTGTTTAAGAAAGAACAGACATTCTTTGCTGTTCATCTCACAGTCTTCAAAAGGGGTTAAGTAACTTGTTGAGAACCTATGATTTTAAAACTTAACAGACTTTCTCCAAGTTCCCTGTGCTCTTACAAATGATAACCTTACATCACATTATGCCATTTGTCAAGATACCCATGGTCTAGATCCTTACAAGTCATGCATCTCTAATTTTCATCTTCTTTATTACTAAAGAGAAGGGATTAAACTAAACAAGGTCATGTTTTGCAAAACAGTACTACTTATATGTTCCACCAAAAAGGGCCCTAAGGCCAAATAAACTGGCTTCAAGATTATCCCTCTTCTCATGCCTTCTACTTCAAATATAAGCACATCCACATCCTTTCTTCTGTCATACTATTTCTGAAGTCTTGAGAGAGACCCTGGATTCTCTGAAGTCATCCCTTCCAATATGACTTTCTCAAGTCACAGAATCAAAATTTAACAACTCCGAGCACTTTTAATTGATCATTTGGTTTAAGCTCTGTTTATAGAAAACTGAAGCCCAGAAAATAAGGAGGTTCTGTTACAAGGCCCTCCTTCTGCAAGAGACCCAACGCCCACAAAAGCTTTTCAGCATTATTAACCTTTTCCTTCCCAAGGGCTATGTGACTGGTTGCTAGTTGTGCTAATATCGTTTCACCTCTTCTTTTACAAAAACAGAACACCTGGTTTTATCTGGTTACAAAGTCACCTGGAATAATCAAATAAACATATCTCCTAGCTCTCCCCTGCAGCTAGATGTAACCGTGTGTGTGTGTGTGTGTGTGTGTGTGTGTGTGTGTGTGTGTGTGTGTGTTGGAAGGAGTGGGGGAAAAGGTGTGTCGTAGTGTGGTTTGCTCTCCACTCCACTTCTCGCTATCTGGAATGGAGACATTATAGCTGGGATTGGAATATGAGATGGAAGCTAAGTGTTAACAGCAGATAAAAGGAACCTGGGTTTCTGATATGTGGAGCCATGAGAGCAACCCTGGCCTGTCTACCTGGGTTATCTACCTGTATAGGAGAGGGAGAAACTTCTATCTTCTTTATACCACTATCACTGTGGGATATCTACCATTCACAGTAGAACTAGATCCCAACTGATACAGGTTAGATCACCTCTCTTTTAAAGAGCTAGAGGTAAGTCTCTCAATTTGAAAATAATTCCACATTCACTCCCCTTCCACCTACCAGTCCATATCTTTCCTACCCTTCAGGACAAATATAAACAAGGATTACAGTGGAAAATGTCCTAGACTGAGATGAAAAAGAAATGGGTTCTGGTTATACAAATGGACAGCAAATTCCTTGGTCTGTGCCAGAAGCCCACCTTCCCTAATCCTCTAGCAGCTTTCCCATTTTTTGTGGTTCCTTGAGGTAAACAGAAATCTAAGATGACCCCCACTGACCTTCACTTTTGTATAATCTCCTTGCTTTGAGTATAAGCAGAACCTATAAATATCATTCCTATAATTATGTTACGTTACATGGCAAAAGGGACTTTGGAGATGTAATTAAAGCCTCAAATCCACTGATCTTAAGACAAGTGGATTACCTAGACCTGACCTAATCACTCAAGCCCTTTAAATCTAGATCTGGAAGTCAGAGGTAGAGGAGGCCAGATTTGAAGAATTCCTAGTGCCTTTGCTGGATTGAAAATGAAGGCATGGCATGAGGGTGGCTTCTAGGAGCTGAAAACAGACCGTGGCTGACAGCCAGCAAGAAAATGAGGACTTCAGCCCTACAACTGAAAGGAACTGAATTCTGTCAACAATAAAAATGAGCTTAGAAGTGGATTTTCCACAGAGCCTCCAGATGAAAACTCAGCCTGGCCAACACCTCAATTTCAGCCTTGTGATACTGAGCAGTGAACCGTGCCACACTGTGCTGGACTTCTGCCCTACAAAACTGTGAGCTAATAAATGGGTGTTAACTGAAGTGCTAAGTTGTGGTAATCTGTTATGCAGCAACAGAAAACTCATACTTCCCTTAAAGATTGGAAAAAAAAAAAAAAAGAACACAACTTTTTTTTTTTTTTTTTTTTTTTTGTGGTATGCGGGCCTCCCTCTGCTGTGGCCTCTCCCGTTGCGGAGCACAGGCTCCGGACGCACAGGCCCAGCGGCCATGGCTCACGGGCCCAGCCGCTCCGCGGCATGAAGAACACAACTTTTTAAAGGCCAGCTGTACCACTAATTTTTTTTTAAACAAGGCAAGTTCTGTAATTACTTGAACATGTTCTCTATGAGATAGGAGACACAACTTCATTTGCAGTGATAATAATTATCACCTAGCTTATTTGCTTCTGACAACTTTTACCTTTTCCTATCTTCACTGGAGAAGACTAGACACACGTATTTCAAATAAAGTATAGGATATGGAAGGTTACATTAAAGGAGATGGGAGGTATCAAAGATACAACTGTGCCTTGACTTTAGTATAAACAATCCCTGGATGTTGTCAAAGATGTAACCCATAAAACATACGCATAAACCATTATAGATATGGGTATACAGAGATCTCAGCCATGAGTAGGTATTAAAAACAAAACAGAAACAGAACACAGCATAAGAATCATCTCAAATCTCCAGGCTGGCAGTCTTAGCATACATTTATGGGGCTGAACTAAAAAAACAAGGCACTTCATTTCATTTTAGGAAATATTTATTTCTTTAAGAAAAACAAAAAACGAAAAAAACATAACTTGTTTCCTAATTTGCACAGAAGTTTATAATTTGTGTACAGTTGATTCTGGAACTGTTCTGTTACTCCAAAACCTAGAGAATCTATCACTCCATCCTCAAGGAGCTGAAAAATACAATTTTACTTTATTTATAATTATTATGTTAATTTGCGAACAAACATGCCCGTATAAAATATAGAACACTGTTCTGGGAAAAGCAGATATAGGGTGGTTGAGGTGACAACCAAGAAACATAATCTTTCCCTCCTCCAGTGGTCTGTCAAGTCAATCACTATATCCCATGAAAAAAATTGTAGATTCCTAGGAAGTAAGTCTGTAGAAACAGCTAGATATGTCCCATTCCATAACCTTATTAAACCCCATTAATTCTCATTTTCCCTTATTTAAAAGGAGTTGCCTGAGAAGTTATCTCCCCACTCATTTCTTCCCTCCACAACAATCAGCATAAAGAGCATAAATTACTCACTTCAGTTTGTATAACTCTAATCAGGCAAAATAAATGCTGCTGTGTTTTAGCTATGACACCAAACTGACGACAGCGCTCCAAAAAAGTGTCTACAGAAGGATCGATTCTTCTTTGCAGTTTACTCCAAAAGAGAGTCAATTCCCTATAAAAAGAAAGATTACGGTAAAACATTTAAAGCAACTGGTATTTGCTACCCCAATTCTTTGGTTTGTGAAAAAAAGGTGACAGTAAATAAAAACTAGAAGAAAAAAACTGTCTATATTCTGCTTCCTCTCAAACTAGTAAAATTATTAAGAAG
Organism: Physeter macrocephalus; assembly: GCF_002837175.3. Classification (NCBI taxonomy): domain Eukaryota; kingdom Metazoa; phylum Chordata; class Mammalia; order Artiodactyla; family Physeteridae; genus Physeter; species Physeter macrocephalus. Next base: position 3,780,780 of record NC_041216.1, read on the forward strand.
AATCCTCCTTTAAAATTCCCCCACTTCTTTCTTCTTTGTACTTGGGCAAAAATAAAAACAACAAAAGACTACTTCCTTTATGCTGACATTTTCAAAGACTTACTTAGATCCCATCTTGTTCCAAAAGGTTTTACCCCTTACACTGGTAATTATACTGACTGAATTAAGCCCTGTCCTAGTGGGCAAGGACCATCAGACATCAATACACTGCCAACAAAATGTATACAACTATGAAATATTCTAATGGTACAGTACTTCACCACGTTAATCTCATGGGCCCTTTCCATCTCTAAAATGTCATGATGCTACTTAGGCCTGTATCTTGGAATGATAATATCTTAAATATTACTAATAAAATTATTAAAATGGCATTCTTGGAAATGGCTAAAATACAAGAATCCCACAAATACTCATTATGAAAACAAAGAAAAGCTTGAAAAGAATAAGTTAAATAAAAGTACTGAATGGGCTAAGAGAAAACTCTAAAGGAAAAGCACTAGAAACTCAACAAATGCCCAGAATAGAAATGCTGATGTTAATATGAAATGTGAATTCAAGGAAAGTTCCTTAGCAAAACAGAAGAGAATGTTATCACTTTAAAAAACGTGACTCTGGGGACTTCCCTGGTGGGGCAGTGGTTAAGAATCCACCTGCCAAAAAAAAAAAGAATCCACCTGCCAATGAAGGGGACACGGGTTCGAACCCTGGTCCGGGAAGATCCCACATGCCACGGAGCAACCAAGCTTGTGCACCACAACTACTAAAGCCTGCACGCCTACAGCCCGTGCTCCGCAACAAGAGAAGCCACCGCAACAAGAAGCCCGCGAACTGCAGCCAAGAGTAGCCCCCACTCGCTGCAACTAGAGAAATTCCTTGCGCAGCAATGAAGACCCAACGCAGCCAAAAATAAAATAAATATATTTAAAAAATTTTTTTAAAGTGACTCTTTTCTGTACAACCTCAATGGTACTGTGTATTTGTTAAATGATTTCCATTAAAAAATATTATTTTCACGAGCCAGTTTTAGAACACTAATATCCTATTATTGCTATTAACACAGACTATTCCAGGAAACGATACAAATCCAAAGCTTAAGAAATGAATACACCTCTTTTTATAATAGATTTAAAAACAAACATGTTTAACAGAATGTATTTTCTTATACTTTTAAGGAGGTAACTAGGATTCTCATATGGTAAAATTCTTACGTAGATATAAAACTTGCTTCAAAGATTGAAATAAATATATGTCTCAAAAGACATATATGATTAAAGCTTATAATATTTAATGATGGAAAATTGGAACTATATATAACAAGTAAAATTAACTTAAAATGCCTTTAAATATTTGTGTTTGGTGACTAGCATTGCTTTCCTAACCAGAAAAAGTAAAAACTGAGATAGGCCAGCTTTGAAAATAGCTACCAGGCAGGCAAGTAATTGGGATGACTGTTCATTTTTAAACTTAGAAGACTGCTTCATTCACATGTAAGCATGTTACTAATAAAACTTTAGAGAATAATGCAAAATTCTGAATAACAAAGGAAATGGAGAATTACATATGCTCCGAGATAAAATAAGTACCTACCAAAATATATGTGAAATCTATGCTATTTGAAAAGAACAAAATTATCAAAGCTAGTAAAACCTGATTATGAAGATAAAAGGGTAAAGGATATCTACTATCTAAAATTCACCAACTAGCTACAAGTTTAAAGTTAGGCAAATCTGATAAAGTGATAAAAGGCAGGTTAAGAATTAAAGTCTCTCAAAATGATTTTTTAAAAAACATCAGAATGTCTAGGGCTTGATTTATTCCAAATTAAATATTTCAAACTCTAGTTATCTTAACTCCAAATAACCATGATCAAAAAAAACATTTCTATCATGTATTTTATATTTGTACACTTATTTCCACAGTTACAACTGAGCGATTTAAAACTATTACCAAAACAAACTAAAACTACTATTACCCACCCAAACATACAAACATGCCTGACATCATGAAAACCGGTGGATTACTAGTGAGAATGCCAAGATGTCACTTTAATCATCCATTCAAATCTGCACACTGGAACAATGAAACCACCAACAGAAACTTATAGCCTCCTGGATCATACATGCACTAGGACAATATGTCTTCAACCACTACAGTGATGTGATTTTTTAAAAAATGGACAACCATTAAAGAATATACTGAAAATGATTCTACTATATGGATGCTTCCAATGTTCAGATTTACTGCACCCTCAAATTAGCCCACCGCCTACCTCAAGACAACAAATTATATACAAATTCATAAAAATTGGAAAGGAAATTTAGTTCTATTACTAGTAGGAAACACATTTTGGCAGACATCCAGCTACCAAGCAAGAACCTTAAACTGCACTGTTTCTGCAAAGCAGGAGGGCCACAATGTCACACTGTGATCCAGAATTTAGGTATTTTAGAAATGAGGCAAAGAAAACTTCGTGGAATTAAGGAATGACCACTACCTAAAGAGGGCTCCTGCAAATACAGATGATTCTCATGACTTCACTTTTCCTCTAAAAAAATTCAGTTAAATAAAACATGAATGGATATCTGGATCTGGTCTTCGCCAGGTGCTGGGGACTGAACTGTAAATTAGACAACATACGTGACGACCCTGGTATATCACAGTCTAGTTGGGAGAGAAGCGACATGAAATTACATCTGAAGAAACACAAATATACAACATAAAAGATTTAAAGCTCAGAGGTGTTACAGAAACCAAAGGTCAACCTATCAAATACTCACTGAAAGCTTAGTGTGGAGGTTTAAGGTTCAACTGTATCATTTCATTTTAAAGAAGCAGCAGCAATTACACATCTGTATGTACACTGTCCCATTCAAAAGGGTTATCTTTCTCACTTGCATGCCTACTCTAATTATGTTACTATTGCTAGACATATACAGGGAACTCATTCCTCCAGCACTTCTTTGATTTTTGCAAATAGCCAAAAATCTTTTGGGGTTAAGCTTAATGAATAAGCTGAGTGATATACCTTTTGAGATCAGTAATATGGTAATTGCTATAAAGTAATGATATATTTTACTGTAATCTGTAAATGTCTCTGAAGGAAATTTAAAAGAATAACAAACCGTTTTGGTTGATAGTTACATAGTTTACCTTTCAAATATCTTCAATGGTGACCAAATTCGAGAATGACACTTAATAAATTCTAATATGTGCATTTAAAATAAGTGACTGCTTTTATTATCATAGTCCAACTTTACTGTCATCAATAAAATACCAATTAATAAAAAATTTTTTTCTTTTCTAGACAAATACTCCCATATAGCCTACTATCTTCAACACAGGACACCTCTAGCACAACAAAAGAATCTATCCTATTTGAACAGAATTCCTGGGACTCATTCTCCTTAGTAAAATTCACTGTTTTTATGTTATGGCTATGCTAACTCCAATATCCCACTACCACCACCTTCCCACCCTCCCACCCCCAAAGCCTTTGAAAACAACAGAAAGGCGAAAAAAATGTTTTAAAATTCTAAAATCTTATATTCTAGTTCCCTCTGAATTGCTTGGAAGAAGCTTACTTTTAACAAAGTGTGAAGTGATTTAAGATTTTCTTTCCTCTCCTTTACTCATTATAGCTCCTCAGGAGGCCAATAAGAGGGAAATCCCTTTTAATCCTTTCCTGCTGCAGGAGAACAGCATTAATCCTAGACTCACTAAAAAAAAGGGAAGCTATATCAAGAATATTAAAAGTACTGTGTGACTATAGTTTGAAAAACACTTTATAATCTGTAACACATCCCATATATGATTTAATGTATTCTTTGCACTAAAAACTTCGCTATAGCTAGCAGATATTTTTTCATTATAGGCAAAGAAAACAACTGTAAAAAGGAAAAATGGGGGTTATTCCACAAGTAAATACATCTGCTTTACTGAGGTTAAATCTCTAATCTCTAGTGCATGATAAACAAATTCTTCTACTTGATAGTGATCAAAAATCTCACTGCTCTGCTAAAATTCTTTTTACTTATAGCACCTTTTTTTTTTTTTGGTTAGCTAACAAAATGCCCACAATGATATTTAAGCCCCTATCCCAGTATCTCCTTTCTCAGAGGAGATATAAGTCTGGCACAGAGGACTCGGTAGAAGACTGCGATGTGAATTCTGTCCCTGTGCCAAGAAAACGACTGCACAGAAGAAAAGCACTGTATTAGGGGTCGAAACGCCTGGGCTTTATTCTCTACCACTTTAGCTCTGAGACTGTGGGCAATTACAAGACTTCTCAGATCCCATTGATCCTCCACTGCCTTATCTGTACAATGATTATTAGGAGGATTGGGAGAGATAATTTAAGGAACTCAAATAGTATTTCTATAAGAATTAGTAAATAAAAAGAAATACAGCAACATAAAAAATGCTAATAACGATAAAACTTTATAGATATACACAGATGCTCCAGAGGGAGATCAATAAGGGCTGAAGTATATGAAAGGTTTTATTAGGTTTTCCTATAAACAAAATGCTTACTTCCAACTTCAAGCCATTCTTAGAAGCTCCTCTAATCAAGGTTATGCAAATCCAACCCATTCTTTGAATTAAAGCTCAAATACTACCTCCTCCCTGACACCTTCCTTAAACACTGGTGTACAGTGAGCACCCTTCTCTAATCTCTTACAGTGTTTTCCATACCACTAATCTGATACTTATGGATAGAGTCTTGCATTTTAGAGGTTTCCTGTGTACCACATTTGTCCTGCTGTCCTAAATAGTTTCAATACAGTTAGGATGAAAGAACCAAGGGTTACACTTACTGTGTCCTTTTTAGCAACTAAGTACTCTGTAGGCAAACAAGATATAAATTGAATTAAAACCAAATAATGCAATTGTGCTAAATAGTACCAAAGTTGCAAAAAAAGATTACAATTCAAAGGGGTTTCCTTCTCTAGTGCAAGTTTGACCTAGAAACCTAGATAATTAGTGAGCTTCCAAATAAGAGGGGAAAAGTGACTATCAGAAGATGTAATAAATGTAAAGGAAAACAACCTAACACCAATTTGGTTTATACTGCCATAATTTTATCTTCAAAGAAGACATATATTGAAGTTAACAGACAACTCTCCATGGAATAATCAAGAGGAGCTCAGACTTTTTACTCTTTCTTTATTTTTGGACTCTCCTGGAAAAGATTAAACCAATAATATTTTTAATTAAATGGTTTAGCTTTTAAGCAAGATTTAATTCTCATGTCATCATTTAATTTGCTTAGTCTTTAAGCTTGAAATAAACCAACATTTTACATAAACCCTAAATGCTATATACTATGTACCAACAAATAAAGGGAATAAAAACTAAATATACTTACCAAGAACAATATACACTTGCAGTTTGGAGCTGCTGGGTAAGGTAAGTCGTACAAAGAACAAATGCTGTGTTATCCTGACCCTCGGATTCCAGATTACATATGATGTCTAGTACCTCCTTGCAGTCGACCTTTGCAATCTATCAAAAATGAGATGACTAAGTCAAGAAGAAAATGGTGACTTTTCTGTAAACTTTGTCATATAACATGAAGCTTCTTTATAACATTTTCTATCTTTGGTAATTGATGAGGCAAGAATTAGCGAGATATAATTTTCTTCTACTAATAGCTGAGTCTTCTGGAATAAAAATTTCATATAAGAAATTATTAAACAGAGAAGAGAATAGATGCTATGAGGAAGTTCCACTGCAGTCCCAACACAGATAAAACATTTTTGTACAGTTAAAAAAATTACTCATGAACATTGTTACTATATAAAAGAATCAAATTATGTATAACTTCAGGTTACTTTCACCTGAAGTACCATCAACTTTTTTCCCCCTGTCTTTTGTTTCTTTCTTTCTTTTTCAATTTAATTCAAGTCACTCTAGTTATAGACAGAAAAGTAACAAGCTTACCCTTACTCCCAGTAGGGCTAAAGGAGGCCAGCTGAGAAACTGTTTTAAATATAAATACTATATCAACATATCATCTTCTCACGTAATTAAGGAAAAACTATTTTGTATAACTGAGTTTTTCACACAACTAAAACACTTTTAGAAACACATCTTTTTCATTTACACTATTTATAGGAATCTTAAAAAAAAACAAAAACAACCAACCTCTGGGCAAATCAGAAGAATTTTCCGGGGCTCTTTTTGTATAGTGGTAAAACAGTAGATTAAGACTTCTGAAGACCCTTTCTCACTCTCTATTTTATCATTTCCCTGTCTTAATAAACAGAATATGAAGAACATAGTCTATTTCATGACTGTGTCAGCATTACAAATGTCAATCATACTAGGCACCAAATATACAAAACAGTGATACTTTCAGGACAAATGAAGTGTGTATCAGGGCAAATGAGGCATATAGAGTTTAGCTCATCTCCTTCCAGAGTGCTATGCAGAACCACTCTGGTGGTTCTAAGTCTCTAATTTTAGTTATGCCCTCAGGTAGGCACAGAAAGGCTTCTTTCTCAGCTTAGCTCAAATGCCATTTTCTCACTGACTCCTTCCCTAACTGCTAAAAGCACGTTAGAATCCCTGGCAAAAACTCTACTCTCAAATTCTCCTTTGTAGCATTTACCACAACTGCAATTCAATCATTAGTTGAACAACTTATTAGCAGGCCTTCTCTGCTAGAATATAAAATCCATGTGGTCAGGATTATGTACATCTTGTTCAAAACTCAGCACTTATCACAGTGTCTGGAACCTAGAAGACACTCAGTAAATACATGCTGATAAATGGAATAAATGAATCAAGTTTAATTTAAAGGTAAAAAGTTCGCATTTAAAAAGTGAAACTTATTTAATACTGTGTTTTCTAATCTTTGAAAAGACAATGCAACGACATAATAAGCAGTGTAGTGCAGTGGTTAAAAGCAATTATTGTAGAAACAGACTGTATACATTCTCTTCCCAGCTCTACAGCTACTAGCTATGTGATCCTGGATAAGTTACGTAACTTCTCAGTAACTTAGTGCCTCAGTTTCCCCATCTTTAAAATGGGAATAACAAAACCTTCCTCATAGTTATGATAAGAATTTTTAACGTTTCAGTACAGCACAGTGACTATAGTTAATAATACCATATTGCATATCCAAAAGTTGCTGAGAGTTTATCTTAAAAGTTCTCATCACAAGAAAAAAATTTTTTGTAACTACTTATGGTGACAGATGTTATCTAGCTTTACTGTGATGATCATTTCACAATATATACAAGTACTGAATCAGGATGCACACCTAAAACTAATATATGTCAATTATACCTCAATTTCTAAAAATGTGCTATGTGTACCTATTAGAGCTAAGTTTAAAAAAAATATGTTTTAAAAGGGATTGGCAGGACTTCCCTAGTGGTGCAGTGGTTAAGAATCCGCCTGCCAATGCAGGGGACACGGGTTCCAGCCCTGGTCCGGGATGATTCCACATGCCGCGGAGCAACTAAGCCCGTGCGCCACACTACTGAGCCTGCGCTCTAGAGTCCGTGAGCCACAACTACTGAAACCCACGCACCTAGAGCCCACGCTCTCCCCTTCTGTGGATCAACTTTTCACTTTCTTGACTGACACACAAAGTTGGATGAAGTCCTATTTACTTCTCCTTTTGTCACCTGTGTTTTTGGTGTCACATATAAGAAACAACTGCCTAATCCAGGGTCTTAAAGATTTATTCCTATATTTTCTTCTAACGTTACAGTTTTAGCTATTACATTGAAGTCTATGATTAATTTGGAGTTAATCTTTACGTGTGGTATTAAGGGTCAAACTTCATTCTGTTACAAGTAGATATCCATTTGTTAAAGAACCAACGACTGAAAAGATTATTCTTTCCCCCATTGAATTATCTTGGCATCCATGTAGAAAATCAACTGGCTATAAGCGTGAGGGCTTATTTCTGGACTCTCTCTCTTTTTTTCTTTGGCTGCGCCACCCAGTACACGGAACTTCCCCGACCAGGGATCAAACCCATGCCCCCTGCATTGGAAGCACAGAGTCTTAACCACTGGACCACCAAGGAAGTCCTATTTCTGGACTTTCAATTTTAGTCTATTGATCTTTTCGCCTACCCTTTTGCCAGGAAAACACCAGCTTGATTACTGAAACTTTTTAGTGAGCTTTGAAATAAAGAAGTGAGTCCTCCTACTTTGTTCCTTTTACTAGATTGTTTTGGCTATCCAGGGTCCCTTGAATTTCCACATGAATTTTAGGATCATATCAATTTCTGCAAGAGAGGAAGGTAGAATTTTGACAGAGATAGCACTGAATCTGAGGATCAATTTGGGGAGTACTGCCATCTTAACAATACTGTCTTCTGGCCGAACAACATGGGATGTTGTTCCATTTACTTAGTTTCTTTCAACAATGTTTTAAAGTCTTCAGTATACAAATAAATCTTGTACTTCTTTTAAAAAATGTATTCTAAATATTTTATTCTTTTTTTTTTTTTGCAGCACGGGGGCCTCTCACTGTTGTGGCCTCTCCCGTTGCCGAGCACAGGCTCCAGACGCGCAGGCTCAGC
>NC_041216.1:3789462-3816877 GCF_002837175.3 Physeter macrocephalus
ACCCACGTCCCCTGCATCGGCAGGCGGACTCTCAACCACTGCGCCACCAGGGAAGCCCATTTTATTCTTTTTGATGCTATTGTACATGGGATTGTTTCCTTAATTACATTTTTTGTACTGTTCATTGTTAGATGTATATAAATAAAAATGATTTTTGTATATTGATCTTATTAGGATCATTCATATACAAGATCATGATATATGCAATTAGAAATACTTATACATCTTCCTTTCCAATCTAGATGCCTTTTAACTATTTTCTTGCCTAACTGCTCTGGCTAAAACTTCCAGCACAATATTGAATAGAAGTGTCAAAAGCAGACATTCTTGTTTTGTCCCTGATCTTTGGGGAAAACCACTCAATCTTTCATCACTAAGTATTATGTCAGCTGTGGGTTTTCACAAATGCTCTTTATCAGGGTGAGGAAGTTTACAGCTTATTCCTAGTTTGCTGAGTGTTTTTAACACGAAAGGGTGTAGGATCTAGTTAAATGCTTTTTCTGTCTCTTGTGACAAACATGTAGCTTTTGTTCTTTATTCTATGGCACAGCATTTACATATAATCTACGCACATCCTTCTGTATACTTTAAATCACTTCAAGAATACTTATAATACCTAATACAATGTAAATGTTGTATAAATAGTTGTTGGAGGGGGCAAATTCAAGTTTTGCTTTCTGGAAATTTTTCCCCTGAATATTTTCAATCCACAGTTGGAGGCGGAACCCATGGATACAGAGGGCAGACAGTACTCCTTTTTATATATTGCTGGATTTGTTTTGCTGGGTTTTGTTGAGGATTTTTGCATCCATATTTGTTACAGATATTGGTCTGTACATCTCTTTCTCTTGATATCTTAGTCTGGTTTGGTTATCGGATAATAATGGCCTCACTGCATGAGTCTAGAAGGATTCTCTCCTCTTTTATTTTCTGGAAGACTTTGTGAGGGACTGGTGTAAATTCTTCTGTATATGTTTTGTACAATTGACCAGTGAAGCCATGTGGGTGTGGGCTTCTCTTTGTGGGAAGTTTTTAAATTACCTACTCGATCTCTTTACTAGTCATAGGTATATTCAGTTTTTCTATTTCTTTGTGAGTTAATTTCAGTAGTTTGTTTCATTCTAAGATTTGTCCATTTCATCTAAGTAAATCTAACATTTTGGTGTATAGTTGTTCATGGTATGCTCTTATAATACTTTTTATTCCTGTAATATCAGTAATCATGTCCTCTCTTTCATTCCTGATTTTAGTAATTTGAGTATTCTTTTTTTCATGTTCAGTCTAACTAAAAGATTATCAATTTTGTTGATCTTTAAAAACAAACTTTTATTACTTTTTGCTATTGATTTTGTATTTTCTATTTCATTTATTTATACTCTAATCATTATTATCTCCTTCCTTCTGCTAGCTTTGGGTTTAGTTTGCTCTTCTTTCTAGTCTTTTAGGGCAGATGTTTATTAATTTGAGATCTTTTTTTTTGGCCACACTGCGCAGCTTGCAGGGGGATCTTAGTTCTCCGACCAGGGACTGAACCTGGGCCACAGCAGTAAAAGCCCAGAATCTTAACCACTAGGCCACCAGGGAACTCCCAAGATCCTTCTCTTTTTAGGATTGACATTTTACAACTGTAAATTTCCCCTAAGTGCTGCTTTAGTTGCATCCCATAAATTTCAATATGTTGTGTTTTCATCATTCATCCCAATGTGTTTTCTAACTTCCCGTTTTTTTTCTTCGATCAATTGCTTATTTTGAGGTGTTGTTTAATCTCCACATACCTGTGACTTTCCCATATTTCCTTCTGCTACTGATTTCTAATTTCACTCCATTGTGGCCAAAAAATTACTTTGTATGATTTCAATCCTTTTAAATTTATCAACGTTTGTTTTATGGCCTAACATATGTCTATCCTGGAGAACATTCCATGTGCATTTGAGAAGAATGTATATTCTGCTGCTCTTGGATATTCTATAAATGTCTGCTAGGTCTAGTTGGTTTATAGTACTGCTCAAGCCTTCCATTTCCTTGTTGTCTAGTTGGTTTATCCACTATTGAAAGTGGGGTATTAAAGTCTCCAACTATTATATTCAACGCTGCCAGCTCATGTATTTTGGGGCTCTTTTGTTCCTCAGATTGAGTAATCTCAATCGACTTCTTTCTTTTAAATTTGCTAATTCTTTCTTCTGCTAATTCAAATCTGATGTTGAGCCTCTTCAGTGAATTAATTTCAATTATTGTACTTTTTCACTCCACAGTCTCTATTTGGTTCTTTTTTTCTATTTCTTTACTGCTATTGTCTACGTCTTGAGACATTTTTCTCATACTTTTCTTTAGTTGCTTTAGTTCTTTGAATGTACAGTTAATCTTCATTATTTGCAGATTCTGTACTTATAAATTAGCCTACTTGATGAAGTTTATTTTTAACCCCCAAATTCAATACTCACAGTGCTATCACAGTCATTCATGAACATGCATATATAATGGCAAAAAATTTGAATCCTCTCTTGAGCATGTTCCCAGCTAAGGTCAAACAAGGTGTTGCTCTGCCTTTTTGTTTCAGTTCTCATACTGTAACAGTATCTTTTTCATGTTCTATTTAGTGCCACTCTTTAATGTTTTTGTATTTTTCATTGGTGATTTCACCGCTTAGAATAGCCCCTAGTTGTAGTGCCAAAGTGCTGCCTAATTTCCTAAGTGCAAGAGACTGTGATGTGCCTTATGGAGAAAATACATGTGTTAAATAAGTTTCATGCAGGCATGAGTTACACTGCTGTTGGCTATGAGTTCAATGTTAATAAATCAATAATATAAATTAAATAAGGTATCTTTAAACAGAAGCGCACATAAAACAAGGTTATGTATTGATCAGTTGACAAAAATTATGTGACCAGAAGCTTGCAGGAACCTAACCTTGTATTTCCCCTAGGAGCAATGGATTCAGTATAAGCTAATTCAGTGTTTGCAGTGACTATATAGAACATAACTACCACGAATTGAGTGTATTTGCAATAACTGATTTAAAGTTCCTTTTCTAGTAAGTCCAGCACCTGGGCATCCTAAGTTTCTGTTGGCTGCCTTTCTCCCTGTGTATGGACTACCATATTTCTTTATAATGATAAGTGGATATTTTAAATAATATATTATGGCAACTCTGGAAATCAGAATCTTTCACCTCTTTGGGGTTTATTATTGTTACTGTTTGTTTAGTGACTTTCTTGGAATAATTCTGTAAAGCCTGTATTCTCTGTCATGTGTGGCCACTACAGTCTCTGCTTGGTTAGCTTAATTCAAGATGCTGAATATATTGCTTAAATGCCTTGAACAAGCAAGTCTCTTTGCTTTTGCCAAGCAGCTGTGTGTGTGTGTGTTGGGGAATCCTTTCAATATTTCAGTAGGCAGTTTACAGCTCTAACTTGCCCTTCATTTCCTACTTGTGCAAAGCCTCAAGGTAACCAAGAGGTGAGGGATTAGAGCCTTCTCAGGTCATTCCTTGGCAGACATACATTTGTGTTACCTTCCAGAGTACTAGGAATATATCAGGTTTTCAAAGTCCTCTATGGCTATCTTATATCCCAGTTCTTCTTTTTAATTTTTTTGTCAGTCTTTTGTTAAGCCCAACTGGTAATTCCTCCTCAGACAACTGTCATGTTAAATAATTACCAATCATTATTTTTGATAAATGCCCTGGGACAGAACTTTTGGTGGAGTGAGCTCTGAGTCAAATAAAGACAAATCCTGAGAACACAGCTTTTCAGAAAGTTGCCAAGTAGGTCAAATAGTGACAATTCTGTGGGGATGGGCTTTTGCAGAGTTCCAAAACCATTCTGCTTCCTCGGGTGGCTGCTAGGCTGCTGGTTTTCAAGGTTACTGTGAAGCTAGAGAGAGGGAAATGAGAAGTAGGGCAAGTTAAAATGCCACCAAGCTCACTGTTCTGAGATTCATGCGTTTTTCTTGAATAAAACTTCCTAGGATTATGGTAAGCCTTTAGTTAATTTCCAGAGTTCTGCAAAAGTTAATGCCCTCCACTCTGGTTTCAAATGCTGATAACTTGGAACTCAATTTCCAGCACAGACCTTTCCCCAAGCCTCACATTGTGTGAATCTGTCTGCTGTTGCTCTCCCTTGTGTCTTTTCCCCTCTGTATTCCCAGTGCCTAATACAGTCTCCAGTGAATATATATTAAATGACTGGAAGGCATGCCTGTATTATTTCTTACAATAACATCTGAATCTAATATTATCTCAGAATAAAATGCCTAATTTTATTTAAAAAAGAAAAAAGATCACCTCGGCTATTGCAGAGAATGAATTTTGGGGACAAGAACAGATGCAATTAGAAGGCTTTCATAATAATCAGCGAATTAAACAGCAATGGTACGACAGGTGGCCAACTGGCATAAGAGAAGGTGGGTAGAGATGGCTTACTTGTCTTCTTAAGTTATCTTCATGCTTAGGCTAATCAAGGTAAACTAGTATTCTGGCCAGTGCCATTACTGGAATATTTTAACATTTACATTTCTCTAGAACTATGGTTTTCAATCTAGTATTTTCCTGATCAGTTCCAGGGTATAATGCAAATAATTTGTGCCTAATAATGGATTTTAAAAAACAAGCTGGTAAATGTTTTTTTCAAAAAGGAATCAAAGTGGAAGTTATCCACATAATAAGATTTCTCTCACTTGCATCCCTGAGTAGGAAAAAGGGAGGAGTCAGTTAGCAAGCCTCCATTTCATGTAACCCTGGGTCTACTTTTGACAGAATCATCCCTGTTAGGTTCACAGACATCACCTGGAAAAAAGGCTGTGCTTCTAAAAACCAGGTTTCTTTTAAACTGCAGCAATACTACAGACCAACACTATGCTATCGAGTGGTCACTTGTATGTTTCCTAAAGAAATAAATGGTCATTGATGCTTCTAGTTAAATCCTGTGACTCTGAGTATCTGAGAGAAGCCTGAATTGTCCTACTGAATTCTTGAAAATGACTGTGTCTGACTAACTATGACCCCTCCAATATAATCATGTATCAACCAAAATACCCACACACAACCCATGAAAGTAACAGCAGAGGTGAGATCCAAATATATACTAAGTTTTAGGAAGATGTCTCTTCAAAGCTATTTAAAAGAACTCTGCTTTCGGAGATAAAATATTTAAATAGGCAAATCTTCCACTTCTTCATACAGGCTTCTACCTTTAGTGTATTTTCTGAAAGTACATCTCATTCACCATATGACCATAAGGAAACATAAAGTAATATTATCGATTTTAATTTTAATTATACACTTTATTATTCCTTGTTCAGGATCCATCTTAATCTTCTTATTTAAGGTATCTGGGGACTTCCCCAGTGGCGCATTGATTAAGAATCCACCTGCCAATGCAGGGGACACGGGTTTGAGCCCTGGTCTGGGAAGATCCAGCATGTCGCGGAGCAACTAAGCCCGTGAACCACAACTACTGAAGCCTGCGGGCCTAGAGCCCTTGCTCTGCAACAAGAGAAGCCGCCGCAATGAGAAGCCCGTGCACCGCAACAAAGAGTAGCCCCCTCTCGCCGCAACTAGAGGAAGCCCGCGCGCAGTAACGAAGACCTAATGCAGCCAAAAATAAATACATAAATAAATAAATAAAAATAAAAATAAAAAGGTACATCTGGAATCTCTATGCTGTTGTTTACTGTTTCTTCTACTCCCAAACTGGAGTCCCAATGGGTCCTGTTTAAGTGTATTTGCTCTGTTTATCATTTATATACCTAGTGACTGTGTCAATTCCCAACAGTGTTAGACTAGTGAGTAAATTGGGACCTGTTTGTCTTTTCCTTTCCTTATCAAGAGAAGAAGCAAGCCTTGTAACCACATTAGACACTGAAGATACAGTTCATTCAGGGATCAAGACTGAAATGAACCACTTCTTTATCTGTGCCAAGAACTCTGCAGACAGATTTCTTGCTCTTCATAATAATAGAAGTGCTTCATGTTTAAAACATCGTTATCCTTTGTACTATATGTGGGAAACTTGACCTTTGCAAAGATTTCCTCTTTCAGTAATAAAAAATATACACATAGGAAACATCCACTTGCGACACTAGGCCATGGCCAAGTCTGTAACTTTCCTTTAAATCCTTTCATATGTAGGGACTTCCCTGGCGGTCAGTGGTTAAAGACTCCACACTCCCAATGCAGGGGGCCTGGGATCGATCCCTGGTCGGGGAACTAGATCCTGCATGCCGCAACTAGGAGCCGGCACGCTGCAGCTGGGGATCCCACAAACCACAGTGAAGATCCCTCGCGCGGCAACAAAGATCACCTGTGCCATAGCTAAGACCTGGTGCAGCCAAATGAATGAATAAATATATTTTTAAAAATCCTTTCATATGTAAAATTAATAACAATGTCATCTCATCCAATTCTAAATAAGGTATTTACAACATAGAACTTGAGGATTCCATGGAGCTCTAAATTTTGGGTTCTGAATTCTGGCTTTCAAGCTGACGCCATCAATTAATCTTAATTGTACGTGTCTGGCTAAATCTTCCCCAGCAAAGGTTTCCTATTACACACACCCATTACTGTGATACCCACAGGTGCCAAAATATAACTACTTTTATTCCCAGTTGTTACTCAAGTTAATTTGACTCTTCTCCTGAACTCAGCTGAAGTAGATGGCAAATGTTGTGTATAACTTTGCTGCCTTAGAACATGTGCTGATTTTAAACTCCAATTAATGAACATCTAGTGATTCACTGGTCCTTTCCCAAAGCAAATTTTTAAAGATTTCTTTAATTCTGCTCTCACTTGCAAAAGAAAGCATCACTGGATAAGAGACTAATTATGATGGTACCAGTGTTCCTTTTAAAATAATTTTATGTGTGCCAAATGTCGCATTGACAATTTAACAAATGAATCCCAATCATTATAAAAATATTTTAAGTTGCACCTATACATAAATGTATAACTATGAATGGAATGAAAATACCACCAAAATGTTTCCTGTTAGAACATGACTCATCAGTGTTTACCAACTAGAAGTAAGTTGTACAGTGTAAAGAGAGCTGGCCGGGGAGCCAGAAGATCTGTGTTCTAGCCTGGGCTTGGACTTAATAATTAGCTTAATGAAGGTAGGGCCTTGGAAACACTACCTCTTGGCCTCAGTCTCACCATTGGTAAATCATGGAAGGTTAGACTAAATGATATTTAATGGTTGTAATACACTAGGAGATCTGAATCTTGCATAGCAAAGGTCATCAAACATTTTTTGCAAACACCCAGACAGAAAATATTTTCAACTTTGTGGGCCAGATGGTCTTGGTTACAGCTATTCAGCTCTGCCATAGTAGAGCAAGACCAGTCATAAACAATAAACAAATAGGTGTGACTGTGTTCCAGTAAAACTTTATTTACAAAAACAAGTAGCCGGGTGGATTTGATCCACAGACCATAGTAAAGCAGATCACATTTCCAATAACCCAGTTCCTTGCATTCTCCACAAATTTGTTGAAAGGAATTAATACTATAACTTCAGGAAGAAATCCTGTTTTCTTGATTTGTTATTAATAAACCAGGAAAGATCCTGTACAAAGCATCCCATATCCTCCCTGTTCTCCCATACCCCCCTCTTCTTTGCCATTCTTGTCAGTAGCAGAGCACCCCCATTCTTCCAGTCTCCCAGGTCTTATGAGTCTCTTAAAGGGATCTCTGCACATTATCCCTTATTTTTGTCCTGTCAGCAAATCCCATCCTTTCTCCTCTCGCTAACTCCAATCTCTTCTCCTAAATCTAATACGTACTCTTTCTGTCTATGCTTCCTAAAACACTGTTTCAGTCATTTCACTTCCTATCTTCAAGACCTTCCTAATTTCTACTGCATTGAATCTAAGTTCAAATGCACTGGAGTTTCCAGGGCCTTACTCTTCCCTACGCAACAAGTCTTATTTCTCACAAGACCTAAACATTCACTCTCTGCCCCAGGCAAGGTGTTCCCTAGTGGTTCCCTACAAAGTGCATATTCATTTCTGTGCCTTTACTACCACAGTCAGTTATCCCCAAACCATTCTTTCTACCCACCTAAACCCAACCATTATTTCAAGGCCCAGCTCAAGGATCAATTTTTATAAAGCCTTATATGCCAGTCCACAAGATATTCTCTACCTCTACGGAATTGAGAGGCACTATCATATGGCTTAGTACTTATCTTCCTATTACTGTTTCTGGCAACCAAACTAGGCCATGTACACGCTTACGTATTTGCCAATGCCTAATACAATGCTAAAAACAAAATAGGTTTTAAATAAACAAAGGTTGAGAGATAGAGGAATCAAATCCAAGGTCTAGCATTTTTGCTTCTCCTGAATTCTTTTAGCATATATTAGGTGCTGAGAATAACCACTACTCCATCTTATTATGATTAAGCTTCCCAAACACATGATATTGCAGCTGTTATTAGAGGTAAGCAGTCTCCCATCTCCTTACCCTTCCCAACATTGCAAACAAATAAATTTACAGGCTTATATTTAGTCCCTACTATGTGGCTACGTATTTGTCTAGGATGTAGAGATACAGCAATGGACAAACTTATGTCCCTGTCCTTACAATGTTTTCAATCTAGTGGGAGGAAACAGAGAATAAGCAAATATTATGTCCAGAAGTAGTGGTATGTACTATAAATAAAAAAAAACAGGTAGGTAAGGGGGCAGAGAGTGATGGGGGCCATTTTAGATGGATTTGTATATATTTATAATAATTGACAGGAGATATTTATTAAAGAAAAACAAGACTGAGTAGGGGGGAGAGAGGGTATTATTTTAGGTGGGACAGTGAGGAAGGCCTCTCTAATATGGCAATATTAAGGAGAAATGTGAATGATGTAAGGGAATGAGCTATCCAAACTATCTTGTGGCAGGGCATTCCAGGGAGTGATCTAAGGCAAAACTCTAAGGTAGGAATATGTTTGGCTTGTTCAAAAAACAGCAAAGACAAGAGGGCTGGAGAGCAGTGAGCATTAAGCTGTACAAAATATAGTCAGAGATGGTTAGACAAGTAGCCAGGGGCCATGGCACACAGAATACAAAGACTTCTGGATTTATTGTGAGCAAGACAGAAAGTTACTGAGTGGTTCTGATCAAGGAAGTGACATGGCCTGATTTAAGTTTTAGAGATTATTCTGGCTACTTTGGGGAAAAATAAAATGTAGAAGGCAAGAGTGAAAGCAAGTACACCAGTTCAAAGGCTTCTAGATTCATCTTTGTATCTCCAATGCCTAAGACAGCATATGACATATAGACACTTAGGTATACACCACCTAGAATAGTATTTATCATCCTATATCTTTAATATAATATTAGTGGTAGTACACCAAACTCAGGTTTGAATCTCAGCTTATCTACTTTAAGTTTTATAACCATGAACATATTACTTTATCTGAGCCTCACTTCCTTACCAAAATGGAGCTACCTAAGAGTTGTGAGAACTAAATGTGACAGTGTATACATAGCATTTAGCATAGTGCCTAATACATGGTAAAAGCTCAAAAAAGTGGTAGCTGGTTGTTCTCTACCCGCCTCCTCCCCCTCCAACAATGAGAATATAGTTGGAAGGCAATTGACTACATTTATATTTATTATTATTCTTTCATTAATTTTTATTTCTTAACTATTGTCTTTCTTTAAAATTAATTTTTATTGGAGTATAGTTGTTTTACAATTGACTTCATTTAGAGGAAAGCTCATAAAAACAACAAAGCCCTAACACCAGGAATATCAGGAGCTTAGTTATGGACATGTTAAGTTTAAGATGCCATTAGCCATGCAAGTCGAGATAGTGATTAGGCAGTTGAATATATGAGTCTGGAGCTCAGAGGAGAGGACTGAGCTGGAGATAAAACATCTGGGATTCAGGCCATAACTGGCATTTAAGACCGTGAGCCTAAATGAAATCACCAAGGGAATACGTGTAAATAGAAAAGAGAGGACACAAAAAGAGTCCTAGAGTAATATAACATTCAATCATCAGAGAGAGGAGGAGGAAGAGCAAGTAGAAATGAGAAAGATCAATCAGCCAGGTAGACAGAAAACCAAGAGAGTATAGTACCCTAGAAGCCAAGTGGAAAAATCTGTTAAAAGTTTAAAAGACAGAGTTAATAAGTCAGATGGAGTAAGGTGAAAACTGGGACGTTATCGTTGGATTTTTTTCTTCCAGTTGTATTGAGATAATACTGACATACAGCACAGTAAAAGTTTAAGGTGTACAGCATAATGATTTGGCTTACATACATCCTGAGGCCATTATCACAATAAGTTTAGTGAGCATCCATCATCTCGTATAGACACAAAATTAAAGAGATAGAAAAAAAACTTTTTTCTTGTGATGGGAACTCTTAGGATTGACTCTTTTAACAACTTTCATATGTAACATAGAGCAGTGTTAACTATATTTGTCCTATTGTACATTACAATCCCGGTACTTACTTATTTTATTAACTAGAAGTTTGTACTTTCTGACTGCTTTCATCCAACTCCCTGTCACTCCACTCCTCACCTCTGGTAACAAATCTGATCTCTTTTTCTATGAGATTGTTTGCTTTTGAAGTATAATTGACCTACAACAGTATGTTAGCTCCTGTTTCACAACACAGTGATTCGATGTTTCTATACATTTCAAACTGATCACCACAGTAAGTCTAGTTATGCTATGTCATTATACAAAGATATTAAAAGTTATTGACTATACTCCCCATACTACTCATGACTCATATATTTTGCAACTGGAAGTTTGTACCTCTTAATCTCACCCACCTATTTCTTTCCTCCTCCCTGCCCACTCTCCTTTGGCAAACACCTGTTTGTTCTCTGCATCTAGAACTCTGTTTCTATTTTAAGTTTGTTCACTTGTTTTGTTTATTTAGACTTCACATATAAATGAAATCATACAGTATTTGTCTTTCTCTGCCTGATTTATTTCACTTAGCATAATACCCTCTAGGTCCATCCATGCTGCAAAAGGCAAGATTTCATTCCTTTTTATGGCTGAGTAATATTCCATTGCATATATGTATACACTGTGAGATATATATATATATTTCACATCTTCTTTATCCATTCATCAACTTAGGCTGCTTCACATCTTGGCTATTGTAAATAATGCTATGAACATAGGGGTGCATATATCTTTTCTAATTAGTGTTTTGGCTTTCTTCAGATAAATACCCAGGAGTAGAACTGCTGGATCATATGGTAGTTCTATTTTTATTTTTTTGAGGAACCTCCACACTGACTCCACAGTGGCTGTGCCAATTTACATTCCCACCACCAGTGCACGAGGGTTCCCTTTTCTCCACATCCTCGCCAACACTTGTTATTTGTTGTCTTTTTGATAACAGCCATTCTGACAGGTATGAGGTTATACCTCATTGTAGTTTTGATTCAAAGTTCCCTGATGGGGCTTCCCTGGTGGCACAGTGGTTAAGAATCCACCTGCCAATGCAGGGGACATGGGTTCGAGCCCTGGTCTGGGAAGATCCCACATGCCGCGGAGCAACTAAGGCCATGTGCCACAACATCATTTATGAAGAGGCTATCTTTTCCCCACTGTATATTCTTGCCTTCTTTGTCATAGATTAATTGACCATATAAGTGTGGGTTAATTTCTGGGCTCTCTATTATGCTCCATTGATTTAGGTGTCTTTTTTTGTGCCAGTACCACACTGATTACTGTGGCTTTGTAGTATAGTCTGAAGTCAGGGAACATGATACCTCCAGCTTTGTTCTTCTTTCTCAAGATTGGTTTGGCTACTCGGGATCTTTCATGTTTCCATACAAATGTTAGAATTCTTTGTTCTAGTTCTATGAAAAGTGCCACTGGCATGTGCTAGGGTTTGCACTTTATCTGTAGATTGCCTTGGGTATGGTCATTTTAACAATATTAATTCTTCCAATCCATGAACACAGTATATCTTTCCACCTGTTTGTGTCATCTTCAATTTCTTTCATTGGTGTCTTACAGTTTTTGGAGTACAGGTATTTTCTTCCATAGTTAGATTTATTCCTAGGTACTTTACTCTTTTTGATGCAACTGTAAATGGGATTGTTTTCTTAATTTCTTTGATAGTTCACGTTCGTGTACAGAAGTGCAACGGAATTTGTATCCTGCAACTTTACCAAACTCATTGATGAGCTCTTCTAGTTTTTTGGTGGTGTCTTTAGGATTTTCTACACATAATATCATGTCATCTGCAAACAGTGACAGTTTTACTTCTTCCTTTACAATTTGGATTCTTTTTATTTCTTTTTCTTGTCTGACTGCCTTGGCTAGGACTTCCAATACTATGTTGAATAAAAGTGGTGAGAGTGAACATCCTTGTCTTGTTCGTGATCTTAGAGGAAATGCTTTCAGCTTTCCACCATTGAGTATGATGTTAGCTGTGGGCTTGTCAGATATGGCCCTTGTTATGTCAAGGTATGTTCCCTCTATACACACTTTTTGAGAATTTTTATCATACATGGATGTTGAATTCTGTCAAAAGCCTTTTCTGCATCTATTGAGATAAACATATAATTTTTATTCTTCAGTTTAATGTGGTGTGTCACACTGATTGATATGTGAATATTGAACCATACGTGCATCCCTGGGATAAATCCCACTTGATCATAGTGCATGATCCTTTTAATGTATTGTTGAATTCAGTTTGCTAATGTTTTGTTGGGAATTTTTACATGTGTGTTCATCAGTGGTATTAGCCTGTAATTTTCTTTTTTCGTGGTGTCTTTATCTGGTTTTAGTATCAGGGTGATGCCGGCCTCATGTAATGAGTTTGAAGTATTCTTTCCTCTAGAAGTTTTTGGAACAGTTTGAGAAGGACAGGTATTAACTCTTCTCTAAATGTTTGGTAAATTCAACTGTGAAGCCATCTGGTCCTGGACTTTTGTTTGTTAGGAGTTTTTTAAATTACTGATTCAATTTCATTACTGGTAATTGGTCTGTTCATATTTCCTATTTCTTCCTGGTTCAGTCTTGGGAGATGGTAAATTTCTAGGAATTTGTCCATTTCTTCCAGTTTGTCCATTTTATTGGCATATAGCTGTCTGTAGTAATTTTTTATGATGTTTTGTATTTCTCTGGTGTCAGTTGTGACTTCTTTTCCATATCTGAATTTATTGATTTGGGCCCTCTTTTTTCTTGATGAGTCTGGCTAAAAGTTATCAATTTTGTTTATTTTTTCAAAGAACCAGCTCACTGAAAGTTTCACTGATCTTTTCTATTGTTTTTTTAAATCTCCATTTCATTTATTTATTTATTTATTTTTATTTTGGTTGTGCCAGGTCTTAGTTGCTGCAGGTGGGCTCCTTAGTTTCAGCTCGTGGGCTTCTTAGCTGCAGCACATCAACTCTTAGTTGCGGCATGCATGTGGGATCTAGATCCCTGACCAGGGATCAAACCTGTGTCCCCTGCATTGGAAGGCAGATTCTTAACCACTATGCCACCAGGGAAGTCCCACATTTATTTCTCCTCTGATTCTTTACGATTTCTTCCCTACTACTAACTTTGGGTTTTATTGGTTTTTGTTTTCGTTTTAGTTCCTTTAGGTGTAAGGTTAGCTTGTTTATTTGAGATTTTTCTTATTTCCTGAGGATGTTATAAACTTCCCTCTTAGAACTGCTTTTGCAGGTGGATTTAGTGATGTGGTGGACTGGCACAAGTCAATGCCATATCAGAATACATTCAAGGAGAAAAATGTTAAACAGTAAATTCAGACAATGGTTCAAGAAATTACACTGAAAGGGCAGGAGAGAAATGGGGTGGTAGCTGGAAGAAGAAGTCTTTCTCTTTTAAAAATGGAAGAAATAACAGCATAAATGCTGATGCGATAGTTACAGCAGAGGGGGAAATTGATAAACGCAGTAGAGAAAGGGAAAACTGCTGCTGCATTATACTTGAGGGGGCAAGCGCAGATGGGATCTGATACTGAAGTCAAGGGGATTGCTGGCCTTAGCAGGGGAAAACAGATATAGTTTATCCTTAGTAACAGAAGAGAAGGTGTAAATGCATAAATGCAGGTAGGTGAATAGATGTCATGGAAATTCTCTTCCAACTGTCCCAGTTTCCTCAGAGAAATAGGAAGAAAGTTCATCAGTGGAGACAGAGATGGGACAGAAGGTACTGTAGCATAGGTTTAAAGAAAAAGGAAAAAGTATGAAATAGTAATCTAAGAGAGTGGGAGAGTGAATGAACTAAAGAAACACAGTGTGACTGAATTAAAGTAAAATCAGTTGCCAGGTTATTCTCCACCTAAGTTTGGCCCCACTGGTGCAGGTAAAGATACAAAACAGGTGGAGATGTAGGGATAATGAGGATACAGGTTAGTCAAATAAGCACAATTAAGGGAGAGACCAGCAGAGGAATTGAGGGTGTATGCAAAGGAGTGCTAATAATGATTGACTATGGAAAAGCAGAGTAAGGAGAGTGAAAAGCTGATCAGACTGATAGACTGTTGGTCCTGGTGGAGTCTGATATTAAAGGGAGTGAAGTGGAAAGGTGGAGAGTTTCATTTGGAGAGTAAGATATTTACAGCTGAAACTGTCATAAAAGGTTAAGAATTACTACAGCATAGAACCAGATCCTTGGGATTCCTACATTTAATAAGAAAGTTCAGTGTAGAGGTAAAATGAGAATCCATATGTAAGACCTGAATGGCAGGTAAGAGAATTAAAGGTAGATGATGGAATATACCCTTGGAATTCCCATTTTCTCTGTATAATTTATCAAAAACTCTTAGAGAAAACTAATTCCAACTTTTCTAAGGAAAACAATGATTCAGGTTAAAAAAAAAAGTTTGTCTGCTTAATCATTGTTCAAAATGTATTCATGGTTTCTAAAGTCCTACACCTCTCTGCTTACAGAGTTAAATATATAAACTAACTTAAATAAAGTTAACTGCCATTCTCTTTAGTTTATCTCTTGACACCAGTATTAATAATTTCCACATTTCCCAGAGAGAAATCATTTGTTTAAGAAGAAAAAGCAACTTTCATATTTAAAGATTTCAAAGCAAACCATCACCCAAATACATAAACATTCATCTGCATATTCTTTAATTATCTACTTTTCAAATCCACCTACAAGACATAACTTTATATCCAATCTGTTGAACAGTTAAATATACAATTAAAATGGTACTTTTCATAGCCTGAAAAAAAAATGAGTCTTGGGTTTCAGCCTGGCATACAACAATTATTGAAATCTATTAAATTCATAGTTAGTGTGAATGACAACAGCAGTTATTTGCTTTACTTACCTCCTTAATAGCATCTTCATTAGGAAGAATGGAACATAAGCACGTGATATAGGCTTGCTGAAAAGATGACACATTTGAAATTTCTTTAGATTCTGCACATAGTTTTGATAAAGCAGTAGCCTGGGGGATGCAGTTAGATTTCAACAAATGTTTTATTCGCATTTGCAGAAAGAAAGGTCCTTCTTGTGCAATCAATTTATTGACTAGAAAAAAGGAAAAATAAAACAGTTTGATAACATACCACATAACATGTCAAGGTTGTAAAGATGAAAGTTTGATATCTTTTGCTGTTGCTTGTTTTTAGTGGACAAAAAGTCAGCTGATATAACTGGAAGTTTATTCTGATCTCAGTACTCATCTAACAGAGCAAAGAGCAAAATAAATTAATGTTGCTAATTATTCCCACATTACTTAGTAGTTTTATTTTGAACACCATACATTTTAATAAAGCTACTACTAACATTTCATCAAAGTTCATACTTTCACCTTCTCCTCCCTCACTTTCTGATAAGGATAGTAAGGAACAATGAAGTGAACTATAAACTTAAGTACAAGGCAAAAAGGCAAGTATCCTGTGTAATATTAACAACTACCACTTGTACACTTATGAGGTACCAAGCTTTAAGCTGACTGTTTTTATATACCTCTCATTTATTCTTCACACCACCACCAAGGCAAGTATTGTTATCCCCAGTTTAAGGTTAGGAAAATTAATACTCAGAGAAATTAGGTAACTTGCCAAGGATTCCAAAGCCAGTGGTGGTCTTTCCGCTAAACCAGGCATTTCTCAAAGTGTGTTCCACCGACCAAAAGACCTGAGAGATAGTCCTAGAAAAAAAAAGGATTCCTTGGTCAAATCTCTGAACAGTCCTGCAATGAAGAAAACTGTTCACTTTTATTTAACCCAATGTTTCCCAAACTGATTTGACCAGAGAACCCTTTTACACATATCATTAGCACAACGTAAAATCTACGTTCCTGGTTCAGTACACACTTTGGAAAATGCTGCTCTGAGCAGTACTCAATATTAAGCACCTGAACACCGATTTGTAGTGTTCTGGACAAGCTCAATTTACAAATAGTAAATACTTAACAAGTGTGTGGCATCGTTACACAGTATTATTTAAAGAACAGAGGTGGAAATATACATGTCAAGATGAGTGGCAAGCAAACAAACTGCTTTAGGTGGTTCACCTAAAACAGTGTTTCTTAAACTTGAAAGTGCCTTCTGAACCACCTGGGGAATTGTAGTAAAATGCAGATGCTAATTCAGTAGGTCTGGGATGGGACCCGAGA
The DNA here is from genome assembly GCF_002837175.3 of Physeter macrocephalus. NCBI lineage: Eukaryota > Metazoa > Chordata > Mammalia > Artiodactyla > Physeteridae > Physeter > Physeter macrocephalus. Next base: position 3,806,037 of record NC_041216.1, read on the forward strand.
CTGCGCTTTTTCTAATAAGCCTCTCAGGTAATAGCCATGCTATTAGGTCTACAGGCCACATGTGGAATAGAAATCATTAATATTAATGATAAACCACCGGGACGGTGGGGAGGGGAGGGAGAGACCACTGGCCCAATCTTAACTACATATCAGAATCAACAGTAGAGATTTTAAAGTTCTCTTTTTAAAAAAATAGGTATATGCAAACGACACAAAATTCAAAAGGCACACCAAAAAGTATACAGTTAAAAGTTGTCTCCCTTCTACTCTGACTCCAGTCCCCTAGCCTCTCTCCCCAAGAAACAATAATCATTTCCAATTTTTTGTTTATCCTTCCAGAAACATTCTTAGTACAGAAGACATATTTCTTTTCCCACTTACTATATCATACGGGTCATTCTATCACACCACTGTACACTGAGAGCTACCTCAATACTTTTAACAAATAAGTATTGTTCCACTGTAGGGATATAATTAATTTAACCAATCCCCTCCTGATACACTTGCAAGTTGTTTCCAATCTTTGACAACTGTCAATAATGCTCCAATTTACAGTCCTGTACAGAGGCCATTTCACACATGCACGACTGTATCTATAGCAAAAATTCCTAGAATTGAAATTACTGCCAAATTAATCTCCAGAGATTGTACCAATTTACACTCCCAGCACTTATAGGTGGAAGGTGCCTGTTTCCTGTGGCACTTCAAAAAGGTCTGTATTCCAGAGCTCCAACCCTGGAGATTTTGATTTAGCAGGTAGAGCCTGGACCTTGGGTGTGTGTGTGTGTTTGTGTTTTGGTTTTAAATTCCATAGATACTCTAATACACAGTCAAAGTCAAAAGGCATGGACAGAAAACAGATCATTTGCATTTGGACTTTTCTCTATTTTAGTCCCACAAGCACTAAATTCCACAAAATGAACTCACAATCATATCTCAAATAGCTCCTCGTTCCTTACTTCTATTTTCAGTAATGGTATTCTCTCAATCATAAAGAAATGAAATTTTGGCATTATCCTTCCTTGCCAACTCCTTTCCTAAGGAAATCAACTTAGTTATTGTCCTAGCAATTCTTTTTAAAATTCTCTCCAACCTAGTTCCTCCATATTATTTCCTGCCACATCTGTCCCCTACATCCTAAACTGCCTAATATCAGATTATGCTCTATTTATCTGCTCTACCAAGTTGTATGCATTTTCACAAATCTCACACCTGAAAACAGGCATGTTATCTATACAACCCACCCCCTTCTAAATTCCCACAGCATTTTACTTCTTTTACCACACTTAGTTTTCTCTTTAAGTACAATAATAAATGATTAGAGTATGAAGGTTAAGATCTCAGGTTGTGGAATCACAAAACTGAGGTTGAATCATGACTCTCACATATACTAGCTGTGAGGCCCTTGGAAAAATTAGTAGACCTGTCTGAGTCTCAAGTTTCTTCATCTCTGAAGAGGTTAGTAATATCTACCCCAAAGAGATGAAAGAATCATAAATGAAATACCAGAATGCAAGTAAGACACTGAGCACAGGGCCAGGCAGAGTAAATGCTCAATACTACTTGCTATTATTTGTCCCTGATATCCCCCTTATTACACTGTCAGCAATTTGTGTACAAATACCATGCCTTGTTAACTTTTGTATTCCCTACAGCACTAAGCACAATGCTTTATATATTACAAGTGTTTAATAAAACCATGTATTTAGCAACCAATGGTTATCACTTTAATCAATCAAAAACTTTTAGATATTTCCTCATCTGGGCTCAGATCCTGCCTCCACAGTTTTAACTACACGGCCCTGGGCATGTGTAATCTCTCGCCCGTTTAATGGATTACAGGAGATAGAAAGCACTAATACTGTGCCCATCACATAGCGGCACTCTATAAATCGTAGCTATTATTTTTATGAGGTAAATATTCTACTCAACATATTACAGCCACAGTTAAACCACTGTATCAATTTTTAACACAGAGATCAAACTTGCATTTAAAAAATCATTTTAAGTTATAGTAAAATCAATAAACTGTATTTTTAAAAAGGAAATCCATCCATACATTTCAATATTTAAAATGACATAATGAAGTATACACTAAGATGTGTCACTCCCAACTGTGATCCCTTCTGTATATTATTTTTTCTAAACATTTTAATACAAAAAAAATGTTTAATCATATACCCTCTCCTCCATCTAGGTTCAACAACTGAAGTGTTTTGCCATATTTCTTTATCTAGCTTTTCTTTTTCTCAGCCACTTAAAAGTAAGGTGCAAACATCATGACAGTTTACCTCATATATACTTCAACATGTAAAAAATGGTAACACTTAAGGTCCAGCTAAAAATTTTGTTTTTTTCTTTTTTAACAGAAAAGAGTGTTTTTGTTTTTACTGAAGGCTCAGGCAGCACATGACAATTCATAAAATGGCTTCAGAGGTAGGTGGCAGAAGGGAAAAAATGAACTGGGGTGGGAAAGAAGAACAACCAGGAAGAAGTAAGAGCTGGCTGGTTCCTTCTCAGCTTGATTTAGGAGAGGAAGTTAGTACCTCTGAACAATTAGGATGGCTCTCTTCCTTCAACCCTTGGTAGGGGAGAGGAAAAAAAAGAACAAAAGGCTGCTGCTTTGGCTCTCCTGAGTCTCAAGGAAAATGGGGAAAAGCCAGTGCTTTGATGTCATAATTAAGCGGGGGAGGAGGGTGCTGGGTAGGGCACAGGTCAGCTGGAAAAACTGGCAGATACCAGATGGTAGCTCTGGGTTTCCTCTAGTTGGAACCACTCTAGTACAGTGGAAGGGGGGTCTCCAAGGTTGATAGGCCTGAGGTCTTTAGGGCTGTGGGCTGCTGCTATCACCATTGGAACCAGGGGTGGTTTGTGGGCACTGGGGCTCAAGTCAGGAACCATCAGTGGGGCTGGGCTTGGTCTTGCCAGCCCTACGTTTTGTGGTAGGCTGCTGGCGTGACCTGGGGTAGAAAGGCGTTTCATACCTGGGTGGGAGGACCTGCTCATTTCCCTGCTGATCATGCCAGGCAGAAGTGTCAACAGCTGGTACTTATTACATACTTCAGTAATAACTGTTTTTTGGTGGGGACAGGGTTACAAAATTCCAGAATTTGTGGCAGGAAAAATAAAAATCTTATACACTTTTTTTTTTAATTCAAAAAACTAAACCAAAAAGCATTTACTGAGTTACTTGGGAGGCTAAACACTTTGTACTTTTATGCTTCTGATTATTATGTTATTGAAAAAAGGCAATTAATGAAATGATAGTCACTGCTTTCTAGCATCAAATATGTTGATATCTGGGCTGCAAGGGCAATGGAGCTATAAAGGAGGCTTTCTAAATCTGTTGACCTGAAATTAGTAAGGGCCAGTTGCAGAAGTAAGCAGGCAACAGGCTGCCCACCACTTATACTGTGGTTCTCAGAAAAATTCCTTACATATGTAGGTAACCTATACCCATTCAGAGTTTATAGATAGTGGGTACTTACTTAATCTTTATTGAATATATAGGATACCATGGGATATTAGGTAAACAGTGCTTCTCCCCATTTCTTGATTTTTTTCTATGTGAAAAGAAATTGAGTACCGTTAACTCCTGGGGTGGGGGGGGATATATTGATTAGTACATTGGGGAAGATAAATTGGGGACATTTTATGCAACTCCATCTTTTCCCTCTGGGGCTTGGGCCTATCTACAAAGGCCCATTCTTCACTCCTGGAGCCTTATCTGGACAGGGATCTGCCTAATTCTGGGATCCTTTTGCAACTATTTGGCTCTGTCCTCTAACAACTTTTAATATTAATAAAGGCAATAATTTAGCCTCCACCTGCCTATATTTACAAAAGGATGCCATTTACTGGGAACCTCAACAGAAAACAATAAATACCAATCTATTTTCTATTTAACAGCTATTCTCCTTATTCATTTTTTTTCTTGTCAGTATAACTGATAAGCAGTAGAATTATCAGAGGAAAGGGACCAAGAGAAAATCTAAACACTCTTATTATCAATCTTCTGACTCTACAGAAAAACCCAAACAGCATGTATACAATAGGTTATCAAACTTGGTGAATGAATAAGCTAACTGGAATATTTTAAGATATCAACATTCAAAAGGCCTGTCCTGAGACCTGAACTAAAGATCTATCAAAAATGGGACTTCCCTGGTGGTGCAGTCGTTAAGAATCCACCTGCCAATGCAGGGGACACGAGTTCAAGCCCTGGTCCGGGAAGATCCCACATGCCGTGGAGCAACTAAGCCCGTGCACCACAACTACTGAGCCTGTGCTCTAGAGTCCGCGAGCCACAACTGCTGAGCCTCCGTGCCACAACTACTGAAGCCCACACGCCTAGAGCCCGTGCTCTGCAACAAGAGAAGCCACCACAATGAGAAGCCCATGCACCGTAACGAAGAGTAGCCCCTGCTCGCCATAACTAGAGAAAGCCCGCGTGCAGCAACAAAGATCCAATGCAGCCAAAACTAAATTTAAAAACAATTTTTTAATAAAATAAAAATTTTAAAAAGATCTATCTAAAGTGTAAATAAAAACTGTTCTGAAACTCATTCTTATTCCAGAAACATACTTAACAGAACGTGATCCTTTTTAACTTTCCACTAACTTAAAGCAAATGAAATCATAATTGTTGGACATATAAAATGAGATATTTTATGTGTCTAAAATGCAAATGTCAACTATGTCAACTCAAACCCATAAATCTTCTGGACTTAAACTGACAACTTTGTAAGAACTTTCTTTCTTTGCATGTCTCTATAAAAACGCTAAATTCCAATGTTTCATAAATTTAAAATAAGAAGTAATTTTTTTTCATAATCCTCAGCTGTAGTAACCAGTAAACAAATTATCATTATAAGCAAAGCTCTACTATATACCAAGGACTGGAAGCAGATTATTAATTGCTATCTCAGGAACTCTGTATAAACATTGTCAGTCAATGCAACATTTAAAAACAAGTATAAAGAGATACTTTTAAAACACTACATAAATATTCAAGAATCCTTAAGCAAAACATTAAGTGCTAATGGTTAGTTTTTACTATTCAAAGGATAAGAGAATGATTGGTTATAGATACACAGGTGAAATTCACAAAATTTTAACCCAGAAAAAAATTTTAATTCTCTTAGAACTAAATCCTCCTTCAATATTCAGTATGGTTTTAAGCTTACCTTCTTCTGTTTCTACTGGCTGTTGAGACAGAATTTTAAGAAGAACAGGGTTTTTCCACACCCCCTCCTTGGTAACATGAACCAGTATTTGTAGGTTATTATTCCCAAATTCCAATAATGCATCATGTGATTCCTTAAAAAAAAAAAAAAAAAGCACATCCAGAAAACAGGCAATATAAAAAGTCATTTTGCCCTTTCAATATATCTGAATGTCTATGAAAAGACCTATATCTTGGATTTACCAAAAATAAATAAGCAGAAAAAAAACTATCCTCAAAGTTTTGTGAAATTATGTTGCTGCTTTTTAAAAAATGAAGCTAGGGCATTTTCACTAAGTTAAAGAGTACCTTTAAAATGTTTTCCTGAATTCTCCTAGGTAAAATTATCACAATTCAATTTACATCCTTGAATTACACAATTATTTTAAGGCCACTGGCATAGATTTCTTTTAAAAAGATTCTGCAGTATTCACACAGGCAACCTATTCCTTCTAACAGAAGTATGACTATTGTTATATATCTTTTTAATTGTTTAAATTCTTCTATCAAAGGACTTTTAAAATGATAGATGGCTCCAGGGACTTCCCTGGCGGTCCAGCAGTTGGGACTCTGTGCTTCCAATGCAGGGGGCACAGGTTCAGTCCCTGGTGGGGGAACTGTGATCTCAAATGCTGTGCAGCCAAAAAATTTTTTTAAAATAGTACACAAATGATAGATGGCTCTAGCTAAAAGTCATGGAACTGTAAGTTATTAGCTGTCATTCTATCTCCTCAGAAAACAAACAAAATATAATTGCCAATAGTTTATTCTTTAAAATACTTATAAACACAAAGGGCGGGGACGTAAGGGGTCAGAAATTTAACTTGACATAAATGATTAAGCATATATCTCACTGTCCTTTATTACTAGTGAGGATTATTGGCTGTTTCCATATTCTAAAATTTTAACTTGTTTTCCCTTATTTTAGACTGCTGAAATTCTCAAGGAACATAAACTTTCACTGGTAGCAGTATTTCTTTGGAAAATATAGGTTAAAAATGTTCACAGACCTGAGACTATAATCTTATATTCACCTAAGTGAAATATAAAAAATAAAGTTCGCTTTTTTCCCCTTAATTTTCAGAATGACAGGGTTTTAATACACATACACACACACACACACACACACACACACACACACACACACACACACACACACCCATATACTGAGTTATCTTCTGCTAAGAAAGGTTTTAAAACTGACACAGAACGTGATATTTCCAATTAACAGTTAACTAACAGCAATATTTAAATGCTATAATTTTCCTTTAATGGCTTGAAATGGCTTGACCTGTCCTCAGGCTTCTTTTTCCTTAATTTAGGACAACAGGCATTTACTTTGCAGTGAAGATGAAGATTCTATGTCAGAATGTGCTGTGTCTGGTTAACATATTTGTAATACTTAACAGCCCTATACCACTACACTTTAGCAGAACACTCTCACCCCCATGATACATAGCAACTAAAATAAAAAGCCACTGTTTGGGTTAAAAACAAAAACAATTTTCTAATTTTTCATCTGTTCAAAATACAGTTTATTCTGAGTAAGAATGATGTGTAATCCTTTATTACATATATATACACATACACATATATATATTATAGCAAAGTTACTTTTAAAAAATAACATTAGGTGGTCCAGTGTTCAGGACTCTGCGTTTCCACTGCAGGGGGCATGGGTTCAATCCCTGGTCAGGGAAGTAAGATCCCACAAGCCTCACAGTGCAGCCAATGAATGAATAAATGAATGAATGAATGAAGAGAGAAGAAGGAATGAAGGAAGGAAGTAAGGGAGGGAGGCAGGGAGGAAGGCACTTTAAAAAAATAAAAAATAACATTAAATAGAGTCCTTAAAAACTATGGTGGAATTTTAAAATTAATTTAAAAACTTAGATTTGTTGCTTTTTTAAGGTAAAACAGAAATACTAGCACAAGATGTTCACTCTAGCACTGTTTACAATAAACAGCAAAGAGATTTGGCCAAATAATTTATGGTGCAACCACATACAGAATCCCAGGCAGTCATCAAGGGAGAGCTACATATGCAATCCTAGATACGTGTCCATGTTAAAATCATTAAGTTAAAAAAGGTTGCAAAAAACCAGGATCTCATTTTTCTTTATTTAAAATTTCATTTCAGAAAGTATTTTTATATCCATAAAGAAAAGGTCTGGAAGGGTTACACAAGCTGTAAACAGTGGTTGAGAATGCTCTCTGTGGCCTGCTCCTGTAAAACTATTCTCTTACTAAAAGTATTCTCAAAACTACCTGCTGCCTTATCCATTTATCACCTAAAATAAGAAAACCTCAAGGTTTTATGTTTCAGATTTCTACAGGGACCATGTCTTATATTTATCTGTACCTCTACTGCATTTATTAAACACATATTCAGAAATGAGAATATATATATTCTAAATGTCTGATAAATACCGGGCAAAGTTACACAGGTCAGAGGGAAGGCAAATATTTTACTCAGGCATACAATTTAAGAAAAGAATGAAGAAATATGAGAGTATTCTCTCTTCAAAGGATACTACTACTAATAATAGTAACAGCCTTAATAAGAATAAGTACACTTGCCCTTCTAGAATGTCGTATGCCAGGACAAAACTACTGGCAGGCAGAATGACAAAATCAATATGCTCTGTATGAAAGATGATTTTAACAGCAGCTGTATGAATATGTGAAGAGTTAGGACATTACAGGGATTAAATCAGGCCAAGAACATGACAAAGAATTCTTCTCCTCAAACTGAAAATCTAAAGATTAACATTATATCATTTCATTTTTGATTTTTTATCCTACAGGAAAGAAATTTCCAGATAACGAGGTGTGTCTGTTCACATGCAAATCTTTACTTATGCCTTCATGAAACAGGTGCAGGCTACTATGGAGTTTGTGTCCTCGAGGAAGCAGTTAAACAAAGTAAGCTCTAGGTATAAATCTAGGTGTAACTTCAGGCAAGCTAATTCACCTCTCTATGCCTGTCTCCCCATTTATAAATGGAGATTCAAATGATCTCTACCGTATAAGGTTTGCAATTTGATTAAAAGATACAAAATGTAAAAACAATGTAGAGTACTGTTTGGTACATAATTAATGATAATAAATGAATGGTAGCTATTTACTTATTATGTCTATTTTCTTTAAATAGGTTTCCTATCTCTACTGGTAACAGGCAAATTTGCTTCCTATTGTTTTTCCTCCTACCTTGCTCTCCTCTCCCCTCCCCAACTTGCTACTTCCTGATCTGCTCATCTAAGAATTCTGATAATCAAGCCAATATAAGAGCCAACGTAGCTCTCCTGTAAGAAAAATGCATGCACAGAATATGTGATGACTATTTTGACGGTTTAAGAGACTTAACATTGTAAGTCCCTGAAGTGTTAGGGGGAAATTACTAGATAAGTGTACTATCAATGAAGCAAATACTGCTGCCTTATAAACATATACAGTTTTACATTTTTAATAGCTTTATTTTGCCTAAAACTTTGTTTCTGAAGAATGAAAACTTTTTTTGTTGATTTCTAAGCTATGTAAAGGCTAACAAAACTAAATGAGAGGGAAAAAAACAACAACTTTTAGCAAACTCCCTTCATCTGGAAGGCCTCCATCTCATTTCATGAACTTACTACCAATATGTAATGAATTTGTTTTTGTTCTAAGTTTCCAATTTTAGTTTGCTGGGAGAAATTAACTATGTGTCTTGAATACCTAAGCAGAGACCTTTTTTGAGGCCACATCAACTCACCTGTAAAGACTGAAGGAAGAGTACCCAGGCTTCACATGGCAGTTCACTTTCAGACACTGAAAGCAGTAATTCAAAACAACTCCTAGAATATGAATAACTAAGTCAATATATAACGGTGGTTATAGTCATAATCAAGTACAGTATGACAGTGATACTGAATATACATTTTACATTTATTTAGACTATTTTAAATTTTGTTTTCCACTCTTCAGAATTTCATTCAACATTGTTATATTAACTTTTCAACTTTAAAAAAGAGAAAAAAGAAAAACTATGAGGCTTTAGAGGAGGAATAATGGGATTATAAAACCAGGAATGTTTATGTTGCAAAAAAAAAGTATAAAGTTAGAGGTTTGGAGTTTGGGAAAACAGGAAGGAAAACAGGTAAGACCAGAGAAAAATAAAATGGACCACCCAGACTAGAATTTATCCCACCAAACAATCTGCAAACTGAATCAAGGTGATTCCACAACTAAAAAACTAACAGCTGTTGTATTTTTTCAATTTGCAAATAAATACATTAAAGGTGTAACTCCGTCTGCTATTAGGCAGCCAAATATTAAAATAGCAGCTAGATTATCATGGACCCTTGGGGTGGTAATCTTATACTGTACCCTGATATTTTCTGCTAGTATAATTCTTAGTTCAAATAATATAATTGTACTGCAGAATTTCACAGTGTTTCCCCCCAAAGTGTTCCTCAAAGACCACCACAGCTTCCAGATACTCTTGTCACTTTACTTGATCTATTCCTAAGGACAGAGAGAAAATGCATCATTCTAAGCCTGAGTAGGAAAAGAGACTCGAGGCAATTAAAGATTATGTTGCTTGGCTGGAGCTTCACTTATACTTTATCTCCTGAAAATGTGAATATAAAGGCTCAGAGCAAAGGAAATTTCATTCAAAGGTATGACCCTGATGTTGCTTTGAACAATGTGATGCCATAGTAAAGAGAAGTCAGGCTAACATTACAACCAAAAATACTCAATTTTAAGAGGGAATTAAGTTCTTAAACTTACAGTACTAATCTGCCAAGCACTAAGAGGACATCTTCGCATTCGGTAGTTAAATACGGGCGAGCACTGGCAAAGCTTTGGATGGCAAGTCGATATACCTCCAGAAGATACACAATATGTTCTGATGCATTCTTGCTGCTTGCATATTGCAATAAGGTCTAAAAAATAAAGTTAGAGTTTTAATTATTAAAAAAAAAATAAAGACAATGAAACAAACAAGACTACCTTTGTTCTCAAATGCACTATCCCCTCCTTTTTGTCTAACAGATGCATACACCTTTTATTTGCCTTTTTTTAAAAACATCTTTATTGGAGTATAATTGCTTTACAATGGTGCGTTAGTTTCTGCTTTATAACAAAGTGAATCAGTTATACATATACATATGTTCCCATATCTCTTCCCTCTTGCGTCTCTCTCCCTCCCTCCCACCCTCCCTATCCCACCCCTCTAGGTGCTCTCCCACCCTCCCTCTCCCACCCCTCTAGGTGGTCACAAACCACGGAGCTGATCTCCCTGTGCGTGCTATGCGGCTGCTTCCCACTAGCTATCCACCCTACGTTTGGTAGTGTATATATGTCCATGCCACTCTCTCACTTTGTCACAGCTTACCCTTCCCCCTCCCCATATCCTCAAGTCCATTCTCTAGTAGGTCTGTGTCTTTATTCCCGTCTTACCCCTAGGTTCTTCGTGACATTTTTTTTTTCTTAGATTCCATATATATGTGTTAGCATACGGTATTTGTTTTTCTCTTTCTGACTTACTTCACTCTGTATGACAGACTCTAGGTCCATCCACCTCACTACAAATAACTCAATTTCGTTTCTTTTTATGGCTGAGTAATATTCCATT
>NC_041216.1:3817199-3869484 GCF_002837175.3 Physeter macrocephalus
TAGTTTTTTAAGGAACCTCCATACTGTTCTCCATAGTGGCTGTATCAATTTACATTCCCACCAACAGTGCAAGAGTGTTCCCTTTTCTCCACACCCTCTCCAGCATTTATTGTTTCTAGATTTTTTGAGGATGGCCATTCTGACCGGTGTGAGATGATATCTCATTGTAGTTTTGATTTGCATTTTGTTTGTTTAGAGGATTCTATTTTCATCACTTAATGAATTGTTTCTGCTGAGTTAAAGAAAAGGCAGAACTGCTCTTCTGACATGAGAATAAATCTAAGAATAAAGCCATAAAACTCCTATAGTTGTTCTCACTAGAGGCCTGGAGTTACTATCTCTGAAATTCAGTAATGTTTCATTAATACAACATTAAATTGAACACCAACCATGTGCCAATACACTGGGTATACAAGGATAAGAATATGATCCCTGACTTACACAAGAGACATATTGCTGAGTGTAGCCCTCTCAGCTCTTTTTTCTACACACGTAGAACTTATTAGGCTTAATTTATACTTACCAATTTATAAAAGGTTGAGGTTTTTATTTTTAATGAAGTTTATTTCAAAAACTAATATACATGCCAAATGCCAGTTTATCTGTTTACAATGGGGGACAGTCATATTACCACCTAGGATCCCCATTCCCCATACTTTGATATAAGAGGTTATCTGGCAAGTTTAAAATCTAAAACACAACCACAATAAAGCCTGATAAATTACATATGTTCAAATGACGACAGAAAGCTGGCTTCTGTTCTCTCTGGATAGTGTGGAAAATCTGCCAAATTCTGGTTTGGGGTCTCTCTTTCTAGGTTCCACAAAGTTGCTCTCCCTACTATTAATATATTTATTTCCTCTAACAACTGAATAGGTTTTGCATAACTCGTTAGGTTAAGACTTGAATTGTGCAAGTTTTCGGCCCCTAGAACACACATTCTGACTGGGCTAGGGAGTTAAGGCTACTTCAACAATAATTTCTTCTAACTTCCTGTCTTCTGATTTTTCTGCTTAGCAAACTACAAATAGCTGTGGTGGCACTGCAGGATTCCACTGATCTTCTGCAGTTTTTTCTGCAGTTTTCACAATAACAGTCCCTATATCTGTTCTGATAATTAAGAACTGACCGGTCTTGATTATTTAAAACAAACAAACAAACTTAACAGGGAAATATATGATCAACCATTATACCATATACAGTAAAAGCTCTCTTAACTAACACATTGGATTATCTGATCTTTGCATACTTGAATGATCAAGCCAGTTAAGCTATTTTAGTACACCCATTTCAATTCAGTATCTTGCTGCTTTATCACAGTCACTTTAGAGAATCGGGCTCTTTCTGTATTTTCAGAAAAGCATTATGTCCCCATCTAATCAAATCCCAAATTTTAGTAAAATAAGAAAAAATCAATAATAACAGAGGATCATAAAACTGACCCCACAACAATCCTTTCTAGCTAAAACAGTGACGAGAAGGAACGCAGAACTGTGTGCTTACCAGTTACGTAAATAAGATTTCACATAATCTCTCTTAAGAAATTTATTAAAAGCTATGTCAGAAAGAAATTGTTTTAGGTCAGCAAATTACTTACTGTCTGCATTGGTTAATCTGAAAACCAGAGGGCTTTACAAATTTATATTCAGTAGCAGATTTTATGCTCCTGAGGTCAGATTTATCTTAACAATCTTTACAGGCCTAACATTCTTCTACCCCCTTCCATCTCCATAGGACATTCAAGTCTCATTAAATGTTTACTGAATAAATTTACCATTTTACTGAATAAACTCATCATTCTATTCATTTGACAACTATTTTTTGATAGCCTACTCTAGTAAGGAGCTAGGTACTGGGGGGAAAGAGATGGGGGCCTATCATCGTGGAGCTTTCAGAATGAGTCAACACAGCATGATAGTTGAAACCACACATGCAAATTAACCAACTACTGGCTAAAGTATGCAAAAAGAAGGGCATAGTGCATACAGATGAGGTTATTCTTTCCACAGTCCACCTTCCCATTCAGAAGCTCCTGCCACCAATCTAGTATCTTCTGACACAGACATTCCACTAAGACTCCCAACAAGTTACACAATTTCAAAGATTCAATACCCCATGATTATTTATGTTTACATTTTTCCCTATACTGATTTATATATTTTTTATATTCCTAAATCTTTTCCCTCTTACATGTTAATCACATTAAGGTGTCCTTAACATGTCCACTATGAGCATACTCTGGACATTGGAAGATTCACTGAAACAATCTTCATTATCATCTTTTTTAAAAATGCAAGATTAAACTGAATGAATTATAGCCAACCAAATGACATTTTAAGTACCTCATGTAAACAAAATTCCATCAGAAGCAGAAAAGAAAAATAGAAGTCTCTTATTTTTCTTGAGACATTTAAATTTTAGACACCAACAAAACTGAATAAGAAAGGGGCAATAAAGGATAACTAATAACTATGACTCCCTCAAGTTCACTGGCATTCTTCAGAGGCCAAATTAATGGCCTCTTCTCTTTGTTTCAGTAAATTCATTTACTCTACAAAAGCTTACTATGTGGCAGTACTGTGCTGGGTACTAGAGATGAAGACTCTTATCCTGCCCTTAAAGAACTAAATACACTGAGAGGTCAGATAAATTAGCCCAATCAGGTACGCTCTTTGATTATTTTAAACATTCTTACTGGGGTGCTCTCATTCATATCCCAGGCAGACTATCTCTCAAGTCCTTGCTATATACCTCAAATGCCTGTTAGACATTTCCATCTGGATGTTCTAGTCAAATCTAAAATTCAACATGTTGAAAACAAACATCTTCCCAAGCAAATATGTTCTTCCTCCTATGTTCCATCTGCTTCTTTTCAGGAGCCAGAGCTAAAAAAACCTGTCCTTGAAATCACCACACCAAAGTTTGCTGATTCAACTGCAGAAATACCTTTGTGTGTGATCTTATGCTTTATTTCTATAGCCAGTGACCTAGACCAGGCCCCCAACATCCCTCACCTGGAATGCTACAACAGTTTACTTCTCTAGGCTAAATATCCTCCACTTCTGTGTATGTGTTGTAGTCATAACATATTTGTACACACAAAAAATTAATGCACAGGGAAAAAAACTAGAAGGAACTCAGCTAATAATGGTTATGAGCACTGGAGTAGTAGTAGGATTATAAACAATTTTCTATCATTTTTATAATTTTCTGAAATTCTTCCCAAATTTTCTTTAATAAGTATTATTATATTTACAGTGAAGGAAAGAATCTCTTCCCTATCCCAATTCTATCTATATTCCTCACTACATGGTTTCATACATTCCTTACTACATGGTTTCAAAGAGGCTGGTAGCATCCTGACTAGTCTCTGAAACTATCAAGGAAGGAGAATTTTTTTCTTCATGATGGTCATATTTTATGCAGGGATGCATTCCAATTTAAAACTCAAATGGTTCAAGACTAATTTTTTCCAGTGGAATAACCATAGTTAATATTTTTGAGCACACAGTATGCACTAGGTATCTTCCTAAGAGCTTTACATGCTACAAACATTTAATACAACAACCTGAAGAGCTAGGTGACTTATCAACAGCTCATTTTTAAAATGGGGAAACCAAAGCACAGAGAGATTAAGTTATTTTCCAAAAGACACCTGGTAGTAAATGTTAGGATTTGAACTAGGGTCATCTGACTCCAGAGCCCACACTTAATTACTTTGCTACAAGACTTTCCAGAATGCACAATTCTACAACTATTTTAGGTGTGTTTTAAAACTCTACTTCCCCCAGCAGGTGTTAACTTTAATCTTTTACAGCAAATAGTATCATGGTCATCATTTGGCCTTCTTCCTGAGAGTTTACAACATTTAATTTCCATTTAAAGTGACTGCTTCTGGGGAAAGTTTTCCAGCAACAGTGCTGATTGACACTCCACAGTTCAGAATGCTGGTGGTTCACAAAGAAATGACAAAAAATATCTGGTACTTGTTAAAGCTGCATGTCCTATGACAACAGGAAGTTATGTGACTTTTAAAAGAGGAGGATTTTCATTATTTCAAATTTTGCACATAAAGCGAGAAATCTTATTGATTTTAATTTCTCAACTCGTGAAATTCCCAGAATTACGTAAATTTGAGTAAAATGTGATTGCACTATGACAGATAGACTTTCAGCAGGGGGTAGCACTTGAGCTGGATTTCTGAGGTATGGGTCAAGTTTGAAAATGCAAAAGTGAGGGGAACAGGACTCCAAGTAGACAGTAACTTGAACAAAGTCAGAAAAGACCAATAGAACAGATAGGGCAAACAGTGACGACTTTACATCTGTTGGTGAGGAAGCACGGAAGGTTTCCCTAGAAGAGACTAAGCTGGGTGTGAGATGGAATGGGAAGAGAACAGCTGGCTGCTTACATTCAGAAAGTGGCTAGAGTAAATTACAACTTTTAAGTCTTTTACATATGTTGCTATTAGGCCCCACCTCACACTTTCTATATTGGTTACAGTTGTTTTTTTTAAAATCCAGAAATATGACTTACTTATTACTCTATCTACCTACCTATTCATCTATCCTGGATTCAGTTCATCATCCCAGCCTACCAAGATTATTTTTAGATAGTGATTCTGTCATGGGATTTAACTATGCTTTCTAACTTCATTTCATTTTCAAAAATATCTTTTGCTGTTTTTTCATAAAATTAATATCCTTGATTGTTTAAAAAATATAGATCAACAGAGAAGTAAAAATAAAAATGTCAACAATCTACACTATCACTACCCAAAAACAGACCACTGTTAATAGGTAATATTAAGTTTGAGGGGTTTTTAATGCCTAAATAGCAGTATTTTAATGGACTCAAACTATACATTGTTTTGTAAAATCTTCTTCAACATCAGTATTTTTATAGTTCATGGGTGTATCACAGTTTATTACTCAAGTCCCTGTTTCTGGGCATGATGGTTTCTAACTCTGCATTATTATATATAATATTTAGGACAATGTTCTATAAATGGAATTGCTGGGTCAAAGGATGCATAATTCTTAAGACTTTACAAAGTGCCAAATTCTGCACCAGAAAATTTGTTCCAATTTACATTCCTATTATTTATGTAAGATAGTAACAGATTGAGGAACTGTCACAATTATTGTACATTACAACTTAAATACAACTTTTTGAGGGTCAACTGGATAAGGGATATAGATTATTTTGTTTATTCAATTTATAATCTTTTCATTACTACTGTGGTTGAATAAAAATTTTCATGTTGGGCTTCCCTGGTGGCGCAGTGGTTGAGAGTCTGCCTGCCGGTGCAGGGGACACGGGTTCGTGCCCCGGTCCAGGAAGATCCCACATGTCGCGAGGCAAATAAGCCCGCGCGCCACAACTACTGAGCCTGCGCTCTAGACCCTGTGAGCCACAACTACTGAAGCCCATGGGCTTAGAGCCCGGGCTCCGCAACAAGAGAAGCCACTGCAATGAGACGCCTGCGCACCGCAACGAAGACCCAACGCAGCCAAAAATAAATAAATTAAAAAACAAAACAAAACAAAAAAAACAGATAAGCAACAAGGATTTACTGTATATCACAGGAAACTATATGCAATATCTTGTAATAACCTATAATGGAAAATAATCTGAAAAATATATGTATAACAATAATTTTGCTGTACACCTGAAACTAACACAATATTGTAAATCAACTACACTTCAATTAAAAAAAAGAAAAGAAAAAAGGAAAAAATAGATCGAAGAGCTAAAGTCATAAAACTCTTGGAAGAAAACAGTGGAAAAGCTTCATGATATTGGACTTGGAAATGATTTCTTATTCATGATACTGAGAGCACACGTAACAAAAGTAAAAACAGATAAACTGAGCTATATCAAAATTAAAAACTTTTGTACCCAGAAATTTGGATACTATCCATGTGGTAAAAAGAAAACCTGCAAAACAGGTGAAAATATCTGCAAGTCATCTATCTGTTAATGGATTAATATCCAAAATATATAAAGCTTTAAAACTCAACAACAACAACAAAACCCAATTAATAACGGGCAAAGGACTTAAACAGACATTTCTCCAAAGATACACAAATGGCCAATAAGCACATGAAAAGATGTTCAACATCAGTAAGTAGGAAATGCAAATCAAAATCACAATGAGATACCATTTCATACTCATTAGGATAGTTATTATCAAAAACAAACAAACAGAAAATAACAATTGTTTGCAAAAATGTGGAGAATTTAGAACCCCTGTGCATTGTTGGTGGGAATGTAAAATGGTTCAGCCACTGTGCAAAATGTATGATGGCTTCTCCAAAAATTAAACAGAACTACCATATGATCTAGTAATTTCACTTCTGGATATACACCCAAAAGAACTGAAAGCAGGGACCTGAAGAGCTATTTGTTCCCATGTTCATAGCAGCATTATTTACAATAGGTGGACGCAATCCAAGAATCCATCAAGGGATGGATGAACAAACTGTGGTATATAAATACAGTGGAATATTATTCAGCCTTAAAAAGAAAGGAAATTTGATGCATGCTACAACCTCGATGAATCTTAAAGCCATTATGCTAAGTGAAATAAGCAAGTCACAAAGAGACATATGTTTCCACTTATAAGAATGCACCACAGGGCTTCCCTGGTGGCGCAGTGGTTGAGAGTCCGCCTGCCGATGCAGGGGATACGGGTTCGTGCCCCGGTCTGGGAGGATCCCACGTGCCGCGGAGCGGCTGGGCCCGTGAGCCATGGCCGCTGAGCCTGCGCGTCCGGAGCCTGTGCCCCGCAACGGGAGAGGCCACAACGGTGAGAGGCCCGCGTACTGAAAAAAAAAAAAAAAAAAAAGAATGCACCACAGTCAAATTCATAGAGGCAGAAAGCAGAATGGTGGTTACCAGAGGCAGGGGAGAGGGACGAATGGCGGATTAATGTCTGATGAGTTCAGAGGTTCAGTGTGGGAAGATGAAAACGTTCTGAAGATGAATGGCGGTGATAGCTGCATAACAACATAATATACTTAATGCCACTGAACTGTATGCTTAAAAATAGCTAAAGTGGCAAATTTTATATTTATGCATACTTTACCACAATATAAAAAAATACCCAAAAAAGTTAACTTTATGTCTTGAGATATAAGAAGAGCAATTTTCAAGAAACAGAAGTGCGTGAGCATGATTAGGAAGACTGGGGAAAGAGAAGGATACATTCAAATACCCTACATTTCTGTTTTAGTAAGTCACTAGTACTAAAGAGATTGATCTAGAATACCTCTTAAGTCTTGAGATTTTTAAATCCAAGCTTTAACACACTGGGGAAAAGGATCACAATTCTGAGGCGGTTGTGTAATAGAGTGAAATAACATGCCTTTCGGCTGTGGATTCAAACCTCTACCCCCATCATTTCCCAGCTAACCTCTCTGGGTCTTGATTTTTAAAAATCACTTAACTGAAATGACTGAGTACTCATTTTGCACCAGACATTGCACAATATAGCTTAAAAAACGGTGGCAAAATACACGTAACAAAACTTACTATCTTAACCGTTTTTTTAATGTACAGTTCTGTGACATTAAGTATATTTACACTGCCATGCTACCATCACCAACATCCATCCACAGAACTTGTTTCATCTTGCAAAACTGAAACTGACCCATTAAACAATAACTCCCCATTTCCCCTTCCCTCCAGCCCCTGGCAACCACCATTCTACTTCCTGTCTCTATGTGTAATACAGTTTTCATAACATTGTATTTTCTGTTTGAAAAAAAGCAACACAAGACTGTGGTAATGGCATCAGGGTATACAAATAGATCAACAGAACAGAATAAAGTCCAGAAACAGACCTACATACATATGGCTAATTGATTTTCAGCAAAGCGCAAAGGCATTTCTCAATTCAGCGGGAAAGCAGTCTTTTCAACAAATGATTCTGGAACATTCAGATGTTCATATTTTTAGAAAAAGAACTTCTACCCATCACTCACACAATACACAAAAATTAACTCCAAATGGATCATAGATCTAAATGTAAAACCTAAAACAGTAACATTTATAGAAGAGAACATAGAAAGCCTTTGTGCTCTTGGGTTAGGCAGATTTCTCAGACACAACATGAAAAATACAATCAATAAAAGAACAAGTTGGGCTTCCCTGGTGGCTCAGTGGTTAAGAATCCGCCTGCCAATGCAGGAGACACGGGTTCCAGCCCTGGTCCGGGAAGATCCCACATGCCGCAGAGCAACTAAGTCTGTGCACCACAACTACTGAGCCTGTGCTCTAGGGCCCGCAAGCCACTACTACTGAGCCCACGTGCCCTAGAGCCCGTGTTCTGCAACAAGAGAAGCCACCTCAATGAGAAGCCTGTGCACAGCAACAACGAGTAGCCCCTGCTCACCACAACTAGAGAAAGCCCGCGCACAGCAACGAAGACCCAACGCAGCCAGAAATAAATAAAATTAATTAATTAATAAAAAAATAAAAGAACAAGTTAATAAACTGAACTTTATAAAAATTAAGAACTTGTGTCCTTCAAAAGACACTGATAAGAGAATAAAAAGACAAACCACAGCCTAGGAGAATACATGCCAACAAGCCATGGCTTGGCTGCTCTTATGCCCATCTAGTAATGCAGGACTTTTCGTTCCTGTTAATGTCTCACCCAGTTTTTCCTTGAAGTTCTTGATAGTGTCTCTCATGAGTTTAGAACAGTTCTGTCCACAATGTGTGTCTGCCACCATGTTGTTCTGCCTCAGTTCATCCTTGTCATGATCTGCTCCTTCTAAGCTGGTAGAGAGCACCTCAGGCTTTCTCCATGCCGACATCAACACAATGGAATCTGTGTCACAGCCAAAGGTGTTCCCTCCAGAGATCCCAAGTGAACCAGAGGCAGAATGTGTGTAACTTAAAAGTGATACAAATCACCATTCCCAATCTGTCTACCCTTTGCCATCTAAGTCACAACATTTAAAAAAGGGAAAAAAAGAAGAATATATTGCATAAAGGACTTGGGTCCAGAAACACATACATATACCCCTCAAAACTCAACAGCAAGAAAACAAACAATCCATTTTTTTCAAATGAGCAAGAGTTGAAAAGATACATTCCCAAAGAAGATATATGGTTGGTAACTAAGCACATGAAAAGATACTCAACAGAAGTCATTAGGGAAAGGCAAATGAGAACCACAATGAGCTGCCACTAATTTTAGAATGGCTAAAACTAAAAAGACTGGCCACACCAAGTGTTGATCAGGAGGTGGAAAACTAGAACTCTCATACATTGTTGGTAGGAATGTAAAATGATACAACTACTCTCAAAAACCTGACATGTGACCCAGCCATTCCAGATATTTACCCAAGAGAAAGAGAAGGCGTTTGTTCGCACAAAGACTTATACATGAGTGTTCATAGCAGCTTTGTCTGTATTAGCTAAAAACTGGAAACAAGCCAAATATACCAACAGGTGAATAAACAAATCATGATAAAGCCATACAATGAATACTCAGCAATGAAAGGAATTAATTATTAATATATACAACAACATAAAAGAATTTCAAAATAATTATACTTCAAGAAACCAAAAAGAGACTTATAGATTTATTTATGCAAAATTCTAAAAATGCAATATAATCTATATAGAGAGAAAGCAGCACAGCTGAGTGAGGATGAAAGGTTATGTACGGGAGGAAATAAGAAAGAGGAAATACAATGGGAGTAGAAAGAAAGTTCTAGGAGTGACGGATATATTTGTTATCTTGATTGTGGTTTCATGGGTATACAGATATGCCAAAGCTTATCAAATTGTTCATTTTAAATACGAGCAGTTTACTGTATGTCAATTATACCTCAAGAAAGCTTTTTTTAAAAAAACACAATGCTCCACAAAATGCACAAAATCATAAAAGGAATTTAAATAAATGTTACATTTCAATAGTCAGATTTACTATTTTTACTGCAATAAAGTGTAAAAATTCTGTGCATAAAAATAATATAAGGGACTTCCCTGGTGGCACAGTGGTTAAGAATCCTCCTGCCAATGCAGGGGACACGGGTTCAAGCCCTGGTCTGGAAAGATCCCACATGCCACAGAGCAACTAAGCCCGTGAGCCACAACTACTGAGCCTGCGTGCCACAACTACTGAAGCCCGCATGCCTAGAGCCCATGTTCCAAAACAAGGGAAGCCACTGCATCGCAATGAATAGCCCCCGCTCGCTGCAACTAGAGAAAGCCCGCGTGCAGCAATGAAGACCAATGCAGCCAAAAATAAATAAATAAAATAAATAAAAATTTTTTTAAAGTTTAAAAATTACATTAAAAATAATAATATAAAAAGTGAAAAGATAAACAAAAGATAATTCCAAAGTAATGACCAACAAAAAATTCATGTCTAGAATATAATTTCATAAAAACTGTTAAGAAAACCCAAATGAAAAATGAGCAAAAAGTGGGAAAAAGTAATTCAGAAAAGAGGAAATCTGAACAGCAATAAATATAACCAAAAAGATAAGCAACTCCTCACAAGTAAACAGAAAAAAAAATTAAAACCACAATGAGATACCACAGTCTATCCACCAGAACGGCTACAATTAAACTGTCGACTATACCAAGTATTGGCAAGAATGAAGGGCAATGGTAACTTTCATACACTGATAACTACTTAAACTGCTACAAATACTTTGGAGAGTAACTTGGCAGTATTTATTATAGTTGAAAATAGGCTTATACATGAAGCTAGCAATTCCACCATAAGCATATGCCCTAAAAGAAATTATTGCACCCATGTATAAACATATAAGGAAAAGATATCTACCCCAGCAATTAATGTAAATGGCTCTAAATCCGTCAGTAAAAGAATGGACAAATGAACTGTGATATATTTACGTGATGAAATACTACACCCCAGTGAAAAATGAATGTATCAAGACTATACATACCAAAAAGTATACGTACATACTAGATACACCTTAGAAATATTACGTTGAATTCAAAAAGCTTCAGAAGAATACATACAGTACATCATTTAAGCAAAGCTGGAAAACATAAGAAATAATATTACACATTATATTAAAATACACAAATACAAAGTAAAGAGATGGAGGAGAGATTAAATACCAAAATCAGGATGATGGTGGGAGGTAGATGATGTCTGTAACAGGGTACATAGGTAGCTTCAATTATTTTATTTCTTAGGTTGTGTTCATTTTAGTGTGCACTTTACTACCTGTATGTTGGAAATATTTGAGTTTTTTGAAAAGTAACATACCATTCAAAGTTCTGAGCAAAATAGATTTTCAACCTAGATTCCTATACCCAGCCTAACTAACACAAAAGAGAGGGGAAACCTCCTCAGGAAGCTACTGGAGGGTAACTCCTCACACCCCGAATAGGGGAGTAAAACAAGATAAAGACAGGCGGGCCAGGAAACAGTATCTAACAAAGGAAAGAAGCAAAGACAAGTACTGAAACAACAGGTGATAAAATGAAAATTAATTTAAAAGGATAAGTATAAACCTTCCAAAAACACAAGAAACATAAAGTGAATGTCCCACTTATTCTTCACTGAAATGCAACAAATGATAACACTTTAGTAACTGTCTTTCAAAACTTTTTCTATACATCATTGCTTTATAAAATGGGATACTATATAGTTTTCTGTTTCTAAAACAACAGATCTTGGATATCCTTTCATACCAATACATATAGTACTACCTTTTTGCCTGTTTAAATTTTATTTGAAAAAATACTGAAATACACCAAAAAGGGAAAATCCACTCATAATTCCACCACTTTAAAATTTTCTATGCAACAAAGAAGTGAAAGATCACACCAGTGTTCCATCTAATTCTACCCCTACTCTCTATCACCAAATAACCCCGATAAATACAATTTGGTACATATGCCTTATATACATAAAAGCTTTCTAATTCTTTGTAATAATCTCCTGGGCTCAAATGTTTTATGGCTCTGCGGTGTTCAAAGGGTACTTATTTTTTGGCATTTCCAAATCTAAAATATCTTATAAAAGCCCTCATCTAGTCCAAGACGGATTCCTGGCATTCCTGCTCTCCCTTAAATTAGTAGGGTCTTCCCTTCTTAACCATACACTTGCTTCAAATTTTCAGTTTGGCAACAAACACTAATGAAGCCGATTATAGAAAAGTGGCATGGAAAATCATTGGAAAGAGCAATAATGTTGCTTACTCAAAACCATTTATGTTCTACTTAAAAATTCTTATGCAATAGTTAGGCAAGGGAATTGTTTTACTTATGTTCGTGTTACCTAAGGACAAACTAGTTGGAAGGTAGATAAATACATATAACCGTCAAACACTGACTACTGCTCTATTGTACCAATAAGCATATGTAACAGGAAAAACTGCTTAATATTTATCTTCTCCACTAGACAATAAGCTCACTGCAGACCAGAACCCCAAGTAGCACATAACAGGTATTTTGTAACTATTTGCTTTTGATTCTTTGCCCAATTATTAAAGGATATGCTAACTTATTTTTGAAGTTTGATTAAGACAATTTTTCCGATACATATCTTTGATTAGCATGAAATATGCCTGTATACTAAAACAAATTCAACTAAGTAGACTGAACTCCAAATTCTCACTGGTTCCTTCAAACACTGTAAAGGAGGAGAGCAGCATAATGTTGACCAAACGGCACTTGTGGGAATTTTAAAAAGAAAATGCTTAAGATCACAGTATTTTTTAGAAAGGTGCTCACATCAGATTACAATGATAATTTTGCTTGATAGTAAATAGATATGTCAAAGTTCAGAACTTTATTGATATTACAGCTGTCATAAAATATCACACAATATTGATATAATTATTCTGATCCTCAGCTAACATCCTCGACTGAGAGGGAGTTTCTAACTTACAAGTTTTAAGCTGGAAAGGGAATGGGGCAGATAACCTCCAAAGTTCTTCCCCCAAACATAAGATTCTACAATTTTATGAAAACATGGCCAACTTTTCCCCAAGAACTCAAATCCAACATGTTACAAATTCAAATCACTTTTGATACATGCACATTTCAATAAAATGAAACATAATTTAAATGCCAAACAATAAACCAAGTTAAAGCCAACAGCCAAATGAATAAAAAATATTTCATATAGAATGATCTATTAGTTGCAACAGGTCAAATGCATTATACCTACTATAAACCCCAAAAGGCATCCATATTGCTTCAATGTACTAGAAATTTACTGTAAATTACACTTCCAGTCTACAAAACTCATCATAGGCTCTCTGAATCTAAAACTATGTTAGCAAATGCTCTGAAAGCATTTAGGAAACTTTTTTCAGTGAGCTCTACATTGACAGGAAAATGGAGGAAAACCACGCGACATGAAATACTTCTTTAAAACAATATTCAGTATAGAAAGGAAATAAAGAAACGGACACGCTGGGTACCTATCTGCTGCTACCAAAAACTATGCTAAGGGTACTGTAATATTGTCCCATTTGATCCTCACAACCACCTACGGGGTAGCTTTCTGTTACCCCCAATTTTATAGACAAGAATATAGACCCACGGCAAGGTTTACGATCACAAAAGTGTTGGAATGAGGATTTAAAGTGAAACCTCTTAACTTCAAATGTACTTTCTATTGTATATGTTCTCCATTTCACAAGACAATAAAACATAATATTAACAAAACATGATGTTTTACCCACATTTACTGTTAGAACTTCATGGGATAATTTGCTCTAGGTTTAACATTTTTATTTACCAAAATCAAGCTTTCATTATGAAGGAAAGAGCCAAATAAGGATAGTGAGCATAACAACTAATGTAAACAAATAATTTCAGCTCAAATTAGTAGAGTGGTTTCCACTGGGATGGGCATTTACCCTAAAGGTGTAAATGGTAACCCATCAAGGGGCAGAAATATAATATTGAAACTTTTATTTAAATTAGTTTTAAAAGTCTCATCCCTTTTATACTTCTATGTTTGCTTGTAATTTATATATTGGTACTGCATAAATAGAACATTTAAAATTTATTTATTTCAATAAGGATACACAAGGCAAATGTTTGGAGATGCCTTAGAAAATAATCCTTAGCAAATGTTTCCCAATACTTATGTAGTTTTAGAGGAGAATCACACCTAAAAGGTCATCTCATTTAAGCAGCAATTTGAGGCCCCATAACAAACTGATTTGGTGCAAGGTAATACATCCATTCAGTGACACTTTATTTGAAAACATATAAAGATAACAACATAAGAAAAAGTTAGCTAATGTAAAGCACTAGGGTCGTTCCATTTATTCAGCTATGACTCAGTCTTCCCAAAGATTCCCAAATCTCCCCAAAGTAGTAACGATCAATAAATGTTTGTTGGAAATGAGTACACTGACAAATCTCTCACAGCAACAAACCATCACTAAATTGTATCATACATTCTGATGGCCTCAGGTTAGGCTGCAACTAACTCTCTAGTATGTTCTGCTTCTTGAGAACCTTAAAGCAGCACGGAATCTTAAGATTACAAGGTTACACTCGATGATTAGACACAACCAAATTTTAATGACTTTTAAATAATAACATTTTAAAACAGAAGTATGTTTTTTTAAAAAAGGTAAAGACAAACCTCACAGGAAAAAAAAAGTAAATATCTAATACACATGAAAAAATAACAAGGACTTCCCTGGTGGTCCAGTGGGTAAGACTCCATGCTCCCAATGCCAGGGGTCCAGGTTCAATCCTTGGTTGGGGAACTAGATCCCGCATGCATGCCGCAACTAAGTGTTCACATCTCGCAACTAAGAAGAACATATGCCACAACTACGAAGCCAACATGCCACAACTAAAGATCCTGCATGCCACAATGAAGATCCCGTGTGCCACAACTAAGACCCGGCGCAGCCAAAACAAATAAATATATAAATATATATATATATTTTTTTCGGTACGCGGGCCTCTCACTGCTGTGGCCTCTCCCGTTGCGGAGCACAGGCTCTGGACGCGCAGGCTCAGCGGCCATGGCTCACGGGCCCAGCCGCTCCGCGGCATGTGGGATCCTCCCGAACCGGGGCATGAACCCGCGTCCCCTGCATCGGCAGGCGGACTCTCAACCACTGCGCCACCAGGGAAGCCCATAAATATATTTTTTAATGCTGTTAAAATACAAATTAATAGTGTGATAGCAATTATCTGTCACTATCAGATGGGCAAATATTAAAAAGTTTAGTAATACCAGGGTTGGCAAGGATATAGTGAAACAGGGACTCCATAACACTATTGGTGGAAGCACATACTCAAATTCTCGTAGGCCAGTATCTATCAAAATTTTAAAAAAACATTCTCTTTAGTCCAGTACTGTAATGTCAATGCCAGGAATTTATGCTATGGATATAAATAACTAATGCTTAATGTTTAAGGTTGTTCACTTCAACATTATTTGTGGTAACAACAAAAAAGAATGCAAATTATTTAATTATGGTGATGTTCAACATGTACTGATACAGAAAGTTGTCCTCAGTATATTAAATCAAAATGTAGGGACTTCCCTGGTGGTCCAGTGATAAAGTATCCGCCTTACAATCAATGCAGGGGATGCGAGTTCTATCCCTAGTCAGGGAGCTAAGATCCCACGTGCCGCGGGGCAACTAAGCCCATGCACCACAACTACCGAGCTCATGTGCCTCAACTAGAGCCCCCGTGCTGCAAACTACAAAGCCCATGCGCCCTGGAGACTGCACGCCACAACTAGAGAAGAGAAAACCACGCCACAACTAGAGAAGAGAAAACCCGCACACAACTAGAGAGAAGCTTGTGCACCACAACGAAGAGCCCACACACCGCAACAAAAGATCCCACATGCCTCAAGGAAGATCCCAAGTGCTACAACTATGACCCAACGCAGCCAAAAATAAATTAAATAAAAAAATAATAACTCTTTTCAAAAATTAATTAATTAAAATGTAAATTGCAGAAGAGTGTGCATTTTAATTTTTAAGAACACACAAGACACTGTTAACTGCTCTGGGGAGTGACTGGAGGAACTGAAGGCAAAAAAGGGCTTCTACTTTTCCCTTAAAACTTTCTGTAGCTTCATATATTCTGCCTTGAGCATAGCTTTTACAGTTTAAAAAATTTTTTAATTAAGAGTGTTGAAGGCTTTGGGACTTCCCTGATGGCGCAGTGGTTAAGAATCTGCCTGCCAGTGCACAGGACATAGGTTCGAGCCCTGGTCCGGGAAGATCCCACATGCCGCGGAACAAATAAGCACGTGTGCCACAACTACTGAGCCTGCGCTCTAGAGCCCATGAGCCACAACTACTGAAGCCTGCAAACCTAGAGCCCATGCTCCAAAACAAGAGAAGCCACCACAATGAGAAGCCCGTGCACCGCAATGAAGAGTAGCCCCCGCTCGCTGCAACTAGAGAAAGCCTGCACACAGCAGCGAAGACCCAACGCAGCCAAATAAATAAATAAATATAAATAAGAAAAAAAAACAGCATTGAAGGTTTTGCTACCTGCATAATTTAAAATCAATGCAGTTTTGGACTTCCCTGGTGGCAAAGTGGTTAAGAATCCGCCTGCCAATGCAGGGGACACGGGTTCAAGCCCTGAACCAGGAAGATCCCACATGCCGTGGAGAAACTAAGCCCGTGAGCCACAACTACTGAGCCTGCGCTCTAGAGCCCGCGAGCCACAACTACTGAAGCCCATGCACCTAGAGCCCACGCTCCACAACAAGAGAAGCCACCGCAATGAGAAGCCCACGCACAGTGATGAAGAGTAGCCCCCGCTCAGCGCCCACTCACCGCAACTAGAGAAAGACCTGTGCACAGCAATGAAGATCCAACACAGCCAAAAATAAATAAATAAATTAATTAAAAAATAAAAATAAAATAATGCAGTTTTCAATGGAATACTATGCAGTTGTTTGTTTGTTTGTTTTGCGGTACACAGGCCTCTCACTGCTGTGGCCTCTCCCATTGCGGAGCACAGGCTCCGGACGCACAGGCTCAGCAGCCATGGCTCACGGGCCCAGCTGCTCCGCGGCATGTGGGATCTTCCCGGACCGGGTCACGAACCCGCGTCCCCTGCATCGGCAGGCGGACTCTCAACCACTGCGCCACCAGGGAAGCCCCACTATGCAGTTTTTTTAACGTAGTTAATATGCGTGTGTTCCATATGAAAAGATATCTACAATATATTAAATGAAATAAGCAAGTTTTAGTATATAAACTTGACAATATTTTTCTAAAAATAATACATATCATATGGAAAAATTCTGTAAGTATACATTCCCAAACTGTTAACCTAAGAAAATGTAGTACTGAAGTAGAGGGAGTATATGGTAGTTTTCACCTTAACTTTCTCTTCTTTTACGTTATTCTAAGTTTTTACAATTAGAATGTGTTCACGAGTTTCTTGGGCAACTAAAATTTTTAATATTTATATACACACATGTACTATATGTGCTTTTCCAAAAATCAGAATAATACATCAAGTTATTAACAGTGAGACTACATGGTACTTCCACTTTTTACTTTATGCATTTATACAACTTGTTAAGCTTCTAGAATGAGCATGTATCAGTTTGGAGTCACAAAAAACAAAAAATATATATAATTAGTTTTATTTCTTTAAGATACCTTAAATACTTTAAACATACATATGGAAAAAAGAAAATGAAATCCCAAATTAAAATGCCTATTTTATACAACCATATATCATAAAAATACAATTCCCAAGCTAAGTCATCCATTCTATCATATCTGGTAATAATTCTTATAAGTGTCCATATTAGAAGGCATTACTGTGCTGGCTAATGTGACACACTCAGGTTATTTCTTTGGGAGTAAAAATACTATGAGATCAAATGTCAGCAAAATAAGCTACTAGATCCCCCCAAAAAGGATAAGAAAAGTCCTCTAAAAAACATATTAGAGAAATCAGGCGCAGCACAGAAGTGAGGAGAAAAGACAAATACATCAGTAGTTCCCAAGCTTGCTATGTGCAGAAATATAGGTAAACCTAGATGAATAAATAAACTTGAACTCAAAATATGTCTGAAATGTAATTCATTCTCAACTTCCAAAAAATTATAATACATTAAAATATTTTTCATTTGGGACAATAAGTATAATCTAACACCTGCAAAAACTTCGGAGGGAAATTTTTTTTATAAAAAGTTCTGTCAGGACTTCCCTGGTGGCACAGCGGTTAAGAATCCGCCTGCCAATGCAGGAGACACAGGTTCAATCCCTGGTCCGGGAAGATACCACATGCCACGGAGCAACTAAGCCCGTGTGCCACAACTACTGAGCCTGCACTCTAGAGCCCACGAGCCGCAACTACTGAGCCCGCATGCCACAACTACTGAGCCCACACGCCACAACTACTGAAGCCCATGCGCCTAGAGCCCGTGCTCCACAACGAGAAGCCACCGCAATGAGAAGCTCGCACACTGCAACAGAGTAGCCTCTGCTCGCCGCAAGTAGAGAAAGCCCACGCGCAGCAACAAAGACCCAATGCAACCAAAAAG
Source organism: Physeter macrocephalus (assembly GCF_002837175.3). Taxonomy (NCBI): domain Eukaryota; kingdom Metazoa; phylum Chordata; class Mammalia; order Artiodactyla; family Physeteridae; genus Physeter; species Physeter macrocephalus. The sequence continues at coordinate 3,835,723 of NC_041216.1, forward strand.
GGAAAAAAAAAAAAAAAAAAAGCTCACAGTTATGTTTAGGCTAACACCAGGAAATCAAAACTCGGTGGTGTGCAGAAACATAAAGCAATCAACTCTTCACCACACTAATTTGCTTTACTATAATGAAAGTAAAGCATGTGATTTGGGGGCTGACATAAGGTTTAGAACATGGCAAAATGTTTCATTTATTTTTTTAAATTAATTTTTATTGGAGTATACTTGCTTTACAATGTTGTGTTAGTTTCCACTGTACAGCAAAATGAATCAGCTATACATATACACATATCCCCTCTTTTTTGGATTTCCTTCCCATTTAGGTCACCACAGTGCATTAAGTAGAGTTCCCTGGGCTATACAGTATGTTCTCATTAGTTATCTATTTTATACATGGTATAAATAGTGAATATGTGTCAATCCCAATCTCCCAAATGTCAAATGTTTTAGACACCTTAATTTTGGCAAATGTTGTACAATATTTAAATGTCTCTCTAGAATAGTCACAATGTGTCATATTAAAAAAACATTTAGGGACTGCCCTGGTGGTGCAGTGGTTGAGAGTCCGCCTGCTAATGCAGGGGACACGGGTTCGGTCCCTGGTCCGGGAAGATCCCACATGCCGCGGAGCAGCTGGGCCCATGCACCACAACTACTGAGCCTGCGCTCTAGAGCCCGCAAGCCACAACTACTGAAGCCGCTTGCTTGGAGCTCGTGCTCCGTAACGGGAGAAGCCACCGCACTGAGGGGCCCATGCACTGCGGCAAAGACACTGCAGCTAGAGGGGGACCGTGTGCAGCAACGAGGATCCAACGCAGCCAAAAATAAATAAATTAATTAAAAAACAACAACAACAAAAAAAGTTTATCCCAACATTTTCCCAACTTATATGAACAAATACTCCTTATTTAAAGAAGCGCTTATGAATACATATATTTCATGGAACAAAACATAATTTAGGAAATGCTGATATAAGAAAAACAGCATGGGCTCTTGAGTCAAAGACTTCGCCACAGCTGTGTGATCCTGGGAAAGTTTCCTAATTTCCCTGGGTCTGTTTTGTACCTGTAAAAGGAAAATACCACCACCTACCCAAGTGCCTGGCACACAAAAGATGCTCAATAAATTAAATATCCCTCTATTTTTTCATATGGTTTCTATGTTGGCTTATGTCAGTAATGAAAGTTTTAGGAATCTATTTTTTATACCATCTTGCAATCTATGTTTGGGTTTTAAAGTATGGTGTCAATCATATCCAAAATAAATGCTTCAATCTGGCTAAGAAAGCTTGCTGAAAAATTCATTACTTTAAATATTTGTGGAATATAAGCAACCAGGGGAAGTTCTTAAAAAATATAAATAAAATTAAAATGAGGTTCTACTCTTAGTTAATCAAGTTACAAAGAACAATAAGACCTGATCCCTACTAGGAAGCAGCATAAACCTGTTGACAAGAAAAGTTCCTATTTCTTGATAAAGATAAGCTAAGTCTTTCTTGTTACTCTTAAGAAGTCTAGTCAGGGATTTATGGAAGGAAGGAGATAAAAGATCAATAAATACTGATTGAGTAGCCATTAAGTGCCAGGGACTAGTCTAGGCACTAGGTAAACAAAACAATAAACACCCTCATGATGCTTACATTCCAGGTGGGGATACAGACAAAAACACATATCAGACAGAGTCAGAGATTAAAAGAAATATAAAGCAGTGTTAAGGAGTCGAAAGAAGATGGGGAAGTGCTGTTTTAGATAGGATAGTCAAAGAAGACCTCTGGGAGAGATGACAGGTGTCTAGAACTGAATGAAAACAAAGCACATTTTAGTTTGCCAATGCCTTTGCAGACTTGAAATAAGCGGTGTGTTCTATCTAGATTTTTTAACTAACATTGTTCAGAAGAGCATGATCCACAGGTAGACACAGAAGTCACTAGGGGCCACAGTACAAGAGACTGGGTGGTACCACAGTAAATAACAGCACCCAAAGTTCTCACCGCTTCACAGGTCACATTTATAATAATATGTTTTGGTTACATACACTGAAAAGCTAGCTTTTGCTGTTATAACTAACTGTCATTTAGTTCCTATTTAGACATCTCCCAGGAGAAGGCAGCAGCAGAAGAAAAGCTAATGCATTTAATAAAAGCCCTTTAAAATAAACAATTGAAAAAGGTAAAAATAAATGAAAGAGGTAATGCTCAAGAGTCTTCATGGCCACCAACCTCAAGGAGTTAGGAAGGCTGATCCTCCCTATCTCAACATCTCCAAACTGTTGTCCTATTAGACTGGTAACTCTTTCTCAATACTATATAATGCCTCCTATTTTCTCCCTCCATCAACACTAGCCCTCAACCCACACATGAAAATGTGTATTTTATTATATTTATTATATGAATGTAAGCTAAGTTGACAAGTATTGTCTCTAAGAAATGACCAGAATCTCCTATCCTGTTCCTTTACAGGAATTTCTTATGGTAAAATCGCCTTTTAACATACTAGATTTTACATTAGGTGTTTCTTTTGAAGTACTCATCTCTTGAGTATATTATTAAGTTCCTACAATATAATTCATTCAACAGATTAGTTTTGTGGGCCAGGCATTGTGTTAATTGCTAGGTACCAGGTATACAACAAAGACTCGTTGGCTTACTAGTCAATACAAGAGATAAACATGGACAAAAACATTCAGGTACCATGTCGATGTACAAGATGCTACTGGAGTACATATTCTAAGTGAAAGAATCACCTCATTCTGTCTGCTGAAATCAGAAAATGCTCTAAAAAACTTATTATTTGAGCCAGGTCTTAAAGGATAAATAAGCAGATGAGGAAGGGGTGACCCTGGGGTTAATCAAGTGGACTGAGAGATGAACACTGGGATGAAGGTAGACCAAAAAAAAAAAAAAAAAAAAAGTTGGGTGTAAGGGGTGGAGCAAGTCCAGATCCTAAAAGGCTTTGCATGCCAGGCTGATAAGTGTGAATTTTATCTTGCCTTTGGGGAAAAAACCATTGAAGAATTTTAGGGAATAAAGTGACTAACAAGATTATATTTATAATTTAAAAGGAACACCAGAATGCATTGCTGATAAGGCCAGTAAGAAGGCAAGAAAGATTAGTGAAGAGTTGCTGCAAAAGGACATTATGAAGCCTGAACTAAGACGGTGACAGCAAGAAAAGGAGTTAAAACCATAGGTATGTGCAAAGTGTCAAAAGAACACAAACAACTAAGAGGAAATCTATCTAGTAAAATCAAAGAAAGCTTCACAGACAAGGTGACATTTGCACTGGGCCCTAGAGAAGGAAAACTTGCCATGCAGAAAATGAGAGAAAAGGATAAGAACAGCACAATGAAAGGGAAAGACATAAAACTGCTTAATGAGCTGAGCTTTTGTTAAAGTAGTAATTCCATCCTTTTGTAGATCAGTCACTTGGGAAATATTTACTGAAAACCTAACATGTGTCTTGGATCTTGAAGAATCCAATGAATATTAAGATCATCTTTTCCAAAATAATGCACCTGGAACTTCACAGGCAAAATTTTAATCAGAGTAACTGAGATCCCACTTTGATCCATGAACTCCAAGTAAAGTACTCCTGAATAAGTAACAGTAGAACTGGGGTGATGGGATAGGCTAGGTAAGAGCTGAAAAGTAAGCTGGGGGCAAGGCTGTTAAGACTCTTTTTTTTTGCGGTACGCAGGCCTCTTACTGTTGTGGCCTCTCCCGTTGCGGAGCACAGGCTCCGGACGCGCAGGCTCAGCAGCCATGGCTCACGGGCCCAGCCGCTCCGCGGCATGTGGGATCTTCCCGGACCGGGGCACGAACCCGTGTCCCCTGCATCGGCAGGCGGACTCTCAACCACTGCGCCACCAGCGAAGCCCTGTTAAGACTTTTTATTCCAAGAAATCTGGATAACTCAGATAATTCTGGGGCCATTGTTTTTTACAGAGATTGTTTTATTTAGTCCACACAACAGTGTATTTACATAGAGAACAGTAAGTACTGTTATTATTCCATTTGCAAATGAGAAAAGGTTTAAAGAAAATAACATGCGCCAAGGTCACACAGCTAGTTTAAATGGTAAAGCCAGTATATCCATCTGATTTAGGCCCTTTGAACTCAATCACTAATCTAGGGGAAAATGAAATACATTCAGTACTTACCTAATTTAACATTTAAAAATCTACAAAGTCACTGTTAGTTCCAGAACTCATAGTGTCTCATAAACAAGGTTTACTCATAAAACTACTCTGCTTGATAGTCTCAAAGTATAATTTCAAGTTGTTAATGAAGTCTACTTTAAAAGTGTTCAAAATTTGTGTTACAAATACAACAACCAGTTGGAAAACTTCAGGAATCTGGGTTCCCAAAATATAGCAAGAATTTGAGAGGATATCATCAATTTTTCAGCAAAACAAAGAAAGACTGTTTTCTGGAGTTAATCTTATCCACACTGTCTGTCTGGCAGACAATGTTTTCAGAAAAGGAACTGAGGGAAGGGGAAGACACACACACACACACACACACACACACACACACACACACACACATCCCATAATCACTGAACACAAATTTTCACTGACTACAACTTCATCTAAATATCATTTTCTTAGTAACTATTACTTCTGAAGTTTCATTTTGATCATCCTCACAAACTTCTGAAAATTGAAAACATGCCCAGAATGAAACAAGTTTCTCTATCCTTTCATATGTTAGTTTATTTCTTGATTTGATGCAATTCCAAAGACAGAGCCATTTCTTTTAAGTGCTGCAAGAGCTAGAGAGAATACGGTCCCAGCCTGTTGCAGGAGGGATCTACTTGGCACAGTATAAGTCCTTAAGAGAATATCTCTAAACTAAACACATGATGGAAATAATTTTGTGGCAGTTAAGCATCCCAGAGAGCACAGGTCAGGCCTTTATGATAATGTAATACAACTACATCTCTCTACACATTCATTAGGTGCTCCTGCATGCAGGGCAGGCTCCTATCTCCAGCACTTAATGCAATGTCAGGCACACACACACAATCAGTAGATGAATAAATTTTATTCTGCCTTTCAAATGTGAAACCAAAAGCTATTCAACCAAATTTGGATAGTGAAATTATTCCTACTTCATCATAAAATTTTTAAAAACTTTTCTGTATCTGGTAAGAAAGGATACCCTATTGATTTTATCTGGCCTACGGGGAAAATGTGACAAAAATACTGTGATAAATACTGTGAAGAGTTGAATATAAACTTTCTGTCTACTGTTCGTATAAAGCACTACAAGATAAAGGTCAGAAAACAAAACATAATCTCACAGTCATAGTTTGCCCCAGGTTATTAGCTAGTAAGTGGTAGAGTCACAATTAAGACCCAACTAGCTCGAAATCCAATGTGCTTCCTATTACAACATACTGTCACAGATACTCCTTTTATTTTATTAGTGCAAAAAATTGTTTTGGGAAAATTTCAGGCCAAAAAAAAAGAACTTCATAAAAAAGACAAATTACAAAAGTACTTTCTTTTTAAAATTCTTTTGTGCCCTCACATATCTAAGTATCACTAAGACTCAATACATTAAAATTCAGTTAAAATAAAATCAGAGCTGCCAGCAGTAGGCATAAAGCAGAATATATATATGTTATCCTCTGACAAGCTTCAACTTGATGGGTTATATCCATTCTTGCTATTCTTCTAGGAAGACAACACAAGCTTAGGAGGCTTACCCAAAACCAACAGTTTTTCTGCTCTCCTCCTCACTAATCCGGGTCCAATTAGCTCCCTCTTCTCCCAAAGCACTGTTTTCCTTCTCATCTCTACCTTTGACACTGGTATACCACTCCCTTCCCCGATATTCAGGACTCATTTTCATCCCTTCAGCCATAGGGCCTTCCCAGGCCACCCCATCTAAATTGGCCTCTCCCAGTATTTTTACAACGCCTCCTCTTCCATCGTTACCAAAACTGCATTGGCAATACTGTTATTTCTACTACCAACTCCCAACCGTAAGCTCATCAAGGGTAAGTGAAGCCTTATTTATGTCTCCTCAGCACTTGGTAAAGTGTTTGGCACCATCCTATGGAGTCAGTAAAAGTTTGTAAAGTAAATATGTGTACTAAGAATGATCACTGCTAGTGAAGAAGCAAAGAACACCTTAGTACTTCAGAGTTCAGGGAAAGGCTGAGGGTTGTAGACATAAAAACTGGAGTGATACAACGATGGAAAAGATTAGCAAGGACAAAATCCATTCAGAGATGAAGTGCTTCTGGCTCAGCAGAGAGGAGGGAGAAAAACATTCAATCAAGTCAATTTTTGATTCTTCTCCGGACCAACAGAGCAAATTGTCCCTCAAAATTATAACTTTGGAACACCGCAATTTATTCAGCACACTCAACTACTCATTAAGAGCCCAAGTGCCAACGATTATTTTGCATTTTCTAAGGTGCACCAGGTGAGAAGCAGAGGGGCGGCTCCAAAACCTGATTAGAACAAACAAGCAGACGTAGAAATAATAATGGCACATCTTTAAACTTATAAAGAAAATTCTTGGCGTGATCCTGGAAACGAAACTAAGCATACCAAGAAATATGTAATCATAGGTTTAGGACCTAATACGGCACAGAAATGGTCACAGAACTGCCAAAAGAGACCACACTCCTCATCTTTCCCAATCCTATTCTACTCAAAGAGCCTAATAATCACTACAAGGATCACGAGCTTCATTTCTGGCAGCACAATTCTCAAAGGAATATAGAAGAGGCGAAAGAACAGCTTTGATGCCCCCCCAAAAAACAGGCAGCAAAAACCAAACAGCCAACCAGCTCCACAATCCTTAAACAGAAAGCCCTAGACGCCTTTCAAAGCCAACTGTCATACCTTTTAGGGGCCCAGAAGACGTTGACTCCAAACATAAGTCTCTGGCCCCAACATATATCTCCGGATTATTTAGGAAAACCCAGGTTTTCCAATTTGGAGATCTGCACTCTACTCAAAAAAGCATCTCCGGGAAGGAACGAGCGAGCAATCAATCCCTCAGGAGGCAATGGCGCTCCAACCACCAGCCGGGGGGACAGGCAACGACGACAGGGCACGGCCCTTCCAGGGAGCTGCCGGCGCCTTTCGGGATCTCAGTCTAACACAGCGCAACCCGCCCTGGCGGTGGCCGAAGTCGGGCAGTGGCTGAGGGGGGCCAGCGGTCGGGCTTCCGAACTGGGCCTTCCCGGCCCGGGGGCGCGGCAAGACATGGAGGTGGCGCCTTTCAGTCCGGCCCCGGCTGCAGCAACGGGTCCGGGGCCTCTTCCCCTGGCCTCCCCGCCCTGCCGCCCTCAGCCAGCCAGTCCGCCCCTCACCTGGCAGAAGCTCCGGCAGTAGTTCAAAGATGAGACCTCGGACACCTCCTGCTCCCTCAGCTCTGTCTCCAGCTGCCACAGACACGGTCGCAGCCCTGAGGCTCCCGGCGCCGGAGATGCAGGGCTATGACCCCGAGCCATGGACTCTGTCTCGGTTCCGTCTCCGGCTCCGACTCCCGCCGGAGCCTCAGCCCCAGCCCCGGCGGCGGCGGCGGCGTCTCCCTTTCCGTCCGCCATCTTCCCACGGCCCAGCAGCGCGTAGGCAACCAAGCCACGTGACTCAGACCTGGCCCCGCCCCCGGTCGACCGCGCTCTGTGACGCACCCCTGGGCGACGCCGGCGCCCGCTGGATTCCGTCACTGGAACTCGGGATGCCCCTCCCCGCCGCGGCCTCCCCGACAGCCACCCGGGCAACAGCCTGGCAGCAGCTGACCAGGGTCTTCTGCCCACTGTAGTCCTTCCAGACCTTTTGGAGTCGTGGGGTCACCGAGACGGACATGCCTGTAGATATAATCTAGATATGGGAGAATGACATTTGAGCTGCGATCTGAAGAACGAGAGAGATGCAGCCCTGAGAAGAGCGTTAAAGGAAAGCATCCCCAGTAGAAGAAAAATAAGCCTGTGGAGGTTGTGAGGCCGAAATGAAGACTAGCCCATGGGAACGTGGTTTATAATAGGGCATTACAAGTCAGTAGGTAAAGGGTGAACTTTTCAATAAATGGCGCTGGAACATTTTTTTCCAAAAGGGAAAAAAAAAATTAAATTGGATTTTTACCTCAAAACATATCCAAAAAATAAATGCTGGATGGAGTAAAGAAAATATAAATATCTTTATGATATCAAAATAGAGAAGAATTTCATAAATAAGATCCAAAAAGCACACACCATAAGGCAAAATATTGTTAGCTTTACTGCATTAAAATTTGTTAATTCTGTAATAACAGAAGTTTTAAAAGATGGCACACAACGACAAGCCAAAGATTAGACAATATTCACCATATATATAGCCATCAAAGGGTTAATATCCCAAGAAGTTCCCAAAATCAAAAGGAAAAAAGTGAACAATAGAAAAGTAGAGAAAGGATATTGAGGTAGATCACCAAAAAAAGAAACCCAAATGGCCAATAAACCCATGACAAGATATTTAACTTTACTGTAACTATCAAAGTACAAATTAAAACAACAGTGAGATATAATTTCATACCCATCAGATTGGCAGAAATTTTTAATTAGTACCATGGGTTAGAAGTTAGGAAAATGGAACTTATGTACTGCTGGTGGAAGTATAAATTGGTACATCATTTAGGAGAAGAATGTGTAATACTTTGTAAAATTAAAGATGCACATGGACTTCCCTGGTGGCGCCATGGTTAAGAATCCACCTGCTAATGCAGGGGACACGAGTTTGAGCCCTGGTCTGGGAAGATCCCACATGCCGCGGAGCAACTAAGCCCATGCGCCACAACTACTGAGCCTGTGCTCTAGAGTCTGCGAGCCACAACTACTGAGCCCGCGTGCCACAACTACTGAAGCCCGTGCTCCTAGAGCCCGTGCTCCACAATAAGAGGAGCCACCGCAATGAGAAGCCCGCGAACCACGACCAAGAGTAGCCCCCGCTCGCTGCAACTAGAGAAAGCCCGCTCGCAGCAAGCCAATGCACCCAAAGATAAATAAATAAAATAAATTTATTGTTTAAAAAAATCCCTGGCCCATCAATAGAGCACCCAGAAATGTATAAAAATTAAATTCAGTCATTTTGATATTTTGCCAATTTTCAGTCACATACACAAAAATATTACAGTTTTGTAATGTATCTTTTATAATTTCATGGTTTTAAAGGTGCATTTATTAAGTTAGAAGGATAGAACGTGTTTTATCTAACAGTGTGTTGTTAGCTTGGTTATAACTCTAAACAGTTAGACGTATGGTGTGTGTGCCTCCATTTATGCTCATGCTTCCAGGCCCTACAAATAATAAAGGTGGACATGCTATCACCACTGCCCTGAAATCCAGCCTCTGCCCCCTAACTATCTCCTTTGGCAATCTAGTAGTCATCTCACAAAAAAACATGTCAAAACTGCTCCTCTCTCAGTAAGTGACCCCTCTATTCATTCAGGTGCTTAAGCCAAAGACATTGGATTCGTGCTCAACTCTATTTTCTCACACTCCATAGCTAATCCCAGCTCTAAATTGAAAATATATTCTCAAATCTGACCCTTTCTCACCTCCTCAAGATCTAGCACCCTAGACCCCTCCACTAATACCTCCCATCTAAACTTAGGTAATAACCTTTTCAGTGAACTAGCTATTTCTATTCTTGCCCTCCTCCAGTCAGTTCTCCGCAGGATAGCCACATAACTCCTTTTAAAACATAGTTCAGGGACTTCCCTGGTGGTGCAGTGGTGAAGAATCCACCTTCCAATACACGGGACATGGGTTCGATCCCCGGTCAGGTAACTAGATCCCACGTGCATACTGCAACTAAGAGTTCGCATGCCACAACTAAGGAACCCACGAGCTGCAACTAAGGAGCACACATGCCGCAACTAAAGGAGCTGGTGAGCCACAACTAAGGAGCCTGCCGGACACAACTAAGACCCGGCACAACCAAAATAAATTCAAAACAAAACAAAACATAGTTCAGATCACATCACTCCCCCCTGCTCAGAACATTCTAGTGGCTCCCTGTCATCCTTACCAGAGCCTACAAAGTCCTATCTGTATCTGCCCTGTTACCTCTCCAAATGCTCTTCCCACCACTTCCATCTCACTCATTGGGCTCCAGCCACACTGACCTTGCCATTCTTAAAGAAGACAGACAAGGTCCATGACTTTTGTACCTACTGTTTCCCCTCTCTGGGGAATCCTTCCTTTTTTCATTTCGTTCAGGTTCAAGTATGACCTCACAGGGGCAGATAACCCTGTCTAAAATAGCTTTCTCTATCCCTTGCTCTCTTTTAATTTTGTTCATATTAATTGGCTTTACTTTATCACTATTTTGTGTGTCTCACCTGCTAGGAGGTAAGTTCTTTGAAAGCAGGGTGACTTATTTTACTCAATGCTATATCCCTAGTGTCTAGTAAGGTAGTTCCTGGCATGTGGGCAATCAATATTTGTTAAACAAAAGAAGAAATGTAAAAGTTTATGGTATTTAAGTGGGACTAGATGAGATTACCTGGGGAAGGGTAAATCAGGCGTCATAAACTCATATTCCTACATGACTTAGACAGGTGACCTAAATGAGTAAAGCTGGCTGGATATCAGATGTTTGGAAGTAGTGAACTGGTTAAGGAATGACCCAGGCATGCCAGGGAATTCCCAAGTTTGGTAACTTTTAAAGAGAAACATAAAATCTTCAACTTACCCACGTTAACATTAAAAATGAGGAACACGTCTTTATTCAAAAATTACAACAAATATAAAAAAGGAGTAGCATAAGAGAGTAGAAGGAACGTTGGATGAGAAATTAGTAGAACTGGGTATGGTTCGCTTTTTTAAAAATAATTTATTTTATTTAGTTATTTTTTGGCTGCGTTGGGTCTTCGTTGCTGTGTGTGGGCTTTCTCTACTTGCGGCGAGCAGAGGCTACTCTTTGTTGCAGTGTGCGAGCTTCTCCTTGCGGTGGCTTCTCTTGTTGTGGAGCACGGGTTCTAGGTGCGCAGGCTTCAGTAGTTGTGGCGCGCAGTCTCAGTAGTTGTGGCGAACGGGCTTAGTTGCTCTGTGGCATGTCCCGGACCAGGGCTCGAACCCTGTCCCCTGAATCAGCAGGTGGATTCTTAACCACTGCGCCACCAGGGAAGTCCTGGTTCTCTTTTCATTAACTAGTTTTATAACCTAGAAAAAGTTGCTTAGCCTCTTTGGTGCCTCATTTTTTTCAGGTGTGATATGAAGCCCACCCCATGCTCACTCACTCATTCTTTCAAGAAACACTGATTACACCTAACTGTTGGGAGATACTGTCATGAGAAGTGAGATGACAGGAGACTTTGACTTTCTACTTACACATTTCTGTATAATTTGATTTTAAAAAAGCATAGATTACTTTTATAATCAACAAAGATCATAAAGATGTTATGGGCTGAATTTTGCCCCCTAAAATTGATAATGTTGAAACCCTAACCCCCAGTAACTCAGAATGTTACTGTTTTTGAAGACAGAGCCTTTAAAGAGACAATTAAGTTAAAGTGAGGTTGTTAGGGTACTAATTCAATCTGACTGTTACAAAGCATGATATTAACCCAATCTGACCAGTGTCTTTATAAGAAGAGGAAATTTGGATGCACAGGCACCAGGGATCCATGTGCACAGACGAAAGACCATGTGAGGACACAGTGAGAAGGTGACCATCTGGAAGCCAAGGAGAGAGGCCACAGAAGAAAGCAATCCTGATGACATCTTGATCTTGGGTTTAAAGACTCTAACACTGTGAGAAAATAAATTTCTGCTGTTTAAACCACACACACAAAAAGAAATGACCCAGGCAGAAGGTACTCAGCTCCAGCAAATTACAGCAGTGTGAGAATGCAAACCCTATTTTGCTAGATCTTCTAATTCTCCAAGAGAAATTGGAAATATGGGCTTGTTTTAAAAACACAATTCCCCATTTTAAAAACTGCAGGACATATAATACCCACCTGTGAGTTCAGTTTGGGTGATGAGCTGACAGTTTGTGACCTCAAACAGAAAAAAGAGGAGAGTCCTGGACCACTCCAAGATCGACATGTCAGAAGAATAGGATCCAGCCAGCAAAGAATGTTGAGAAGAAGCAAGCAAAGAGGTGGAGGGAAACCCAGAAGAATGTGATATTTCTGAGGACAAAACAATAAAGTAGCAGGAAGAGAATAGTCAGCGGTGTAGACCGTTAATAAGAGTTTGGGTAAGATGAGGACAGAAAGTGATCGTTTGATATGACATCATGAGTATTGATGATAACCTTGACTACAGAAGTTTCTGTGGCTGCCTGGTATGGACCCTGACTAGAGAGGGTTGAAGAATTAATTCAAGAAGAAGTGAAAAGCAAAGGGATAGGGTGGGGAGAATTAACCCCTTTGAGAAGATTTTTCTGTGAAAAAGGGCATAAAAATGGGGTTGTGCTATAAAGGGATGTGAGGTTGCTGCACGTGTGCTTTCTCTAGTTGCGGCGAGCGGGGGCTACTCTTCGTGGCAGCACGCAGGCTTCTCATTGTGTTGGTTTCTCTTGCTGCGGAGCACAGGCTCTAGGTGCGCAGGCTTCAGTAGTTGTGACGCACGGGCTTAGTTGCTCCGTGGCATGTGGGATCTTCCTGGACCAGGGATCAAACCCGCGTCCCCCACACCGGCAGGCGAACTCTTAACCACTGCGCCACCAGGGAAGTTCCAGGCTAGAATTTCTGACTTGCAAATTCAATAACTTGATTCTGTCATTTCACCTAGGTGGTGATTAAATCACAAGAGCCCAATGTGCTAATTTATCCTAAGAAATATAATGGCATACCTATAGAAAAGTTGGCTTGGGAAAAATATTAGCATCAGAAGGTTGCTTGCAGAACGTAAGAATCAGTGTAAAGGCAGCTAGAAGATCTTAAATCATCCCTGTTCCAACACCCAGGCTTCTCTCATAATTATTTTCTATTCTCTCTTTGCTTTCCTCAAAATCTAATCAGGGTAGATGCCAAATCCTATCAATTTGTCCTTAGGAAATTTTCTTCCACCCATGTCTGACCTATTTCCACTTAGCCATGCCCAGGCAAGGAGAACATATCTTCTAAAGGTCTAAGAAGAGCTTGGTAGGAGGGAGTAGCTGCCACGTGAGGTAGCAGTTTTTATACCCTAGAACCTTCTCTTGAGTGATTATCCCCATGACTGTCATCACTCCTTCCCAGTCCTTTGGACTTGCTCTCATCAGCTCACGGGAACCCCAGGAACTTAGGTATTCCTTGCTAGGAGGCTTTGTTGCTGTGTTTTGATGAAGAATCAGGGGCCTCAAAGGTAGAGAACCCCCAAAGGAGGTGGAAACTCTGAAAGCCTCACAGACACTGTTTCAACCTTTTCCCTCCTGCCAGTGATTTCCCCTGGAGAACTCTTCTTTGCTCTTCCTTTTGGGGAATTTTATATCTGTTGGATATAAAGAAGGGGCAGTTCCTTCATTGTACCACCTACCCTTAGGCAAGTCTTACTTTCCTCTTGCTTGGGCTATTGCAAGAGCGCTCCAAGGGATATCGCTGTTTCCAGGTCATCGACTTACTCCCTGACCATCTTCCTAAATTTACCTCCATTGCTTAAACATGTTAGCCCCTTCTTGCTTCAAACAGAATAAAAATACTCAACCTGACTTTTAAGTTCAACCGCTTGCTACTCCTAAGATCACAGAGTTGCTTGTTAGCTCCCCAAACATGTCACCACTCCACTGCACTTTATAGTTTTCCTGCCTTTGTGTCTTTGCTCAATCTGTCACCTTTTCCTGGAACTCCCTCCCACTTGCACTAAATGGAATTGAGACACAGTATCATCCAGTGATGGATGAGCGGCCCCAGCTACACTGGCCTTCCTTCAACTCCTCAAGCCCTCATTTTTTATTACCTCAGGGCCTTTGTACTTGCTGTTCTCTCTGAAACATTCTTCACCTGTCCAGTGCCTTCTCAATCTTTGGGGTTCTTCTTTTAAAGTAGGTTCCTTTCTTTTCTCTCTTCTAGCAACCTGTTCTTTTCCCTTCATAACACTTACCACAATCTGTAATTATACATGTTGAGTATTCATTTATTTGTTTATCCCTCCCCCTCCATGAGATTGTAAACTTGCAGACAGTGTTCATATCTGTTTGTTCCCCACTCCATCTCAGCACCTAACACAGCCCCAGGCCATTGTGAGCTTGAATATTTCATGAGTTATTGAATGGGTTACAATGCATGGAACTTGTAATTTTTCATCAGCAAAATCCCCTAGAGCATCAGTCTCCTCTCTGATTTAACTGAGACATGGTTCTCCCCAAAGAACATTTCTCCTCACAAGTTCTGTCTTTTCTCTTTTTTTCATGTCATAGATTAGGGCCTGGCACAGAGCAGTTGCTCCGCATATATTTATTTAATTACTCCTTACTTGCTATGTCCTTTTCCCTTTAGTCTTAAGAATGGTCAGGAAGATAGCCTAACAGAGTGAAAAGCAGTCATTGTTTGGAGGTCAGACAGATTGAGATTGAATCCTAATTCTGTTGCTGACCAGCTGGTGATCTTGACCAAGATTTTTAACTTCTCTGAGTCTCAGGCTTCATCTTTTATGTGTAACTTGAATTTCAACTTGTGCAGAGCTACCTCCTTAGGTCAGCCCAAGGAGTAAATCTACACTGCCCCCTAGAAGACCTTTGTTTCTGGGATAGTGGATTCAGAATCCCAGGACCACTGGAGAATCTTTTTGAGCAGCCCTCACACCCTGGAGAGGGAGGAGGGCTCCAGCACAGCCCTGTGGGAGTTGGCTCCAACGTAGACAGTGGGCCAGAGGTGAAACGTTCACTGGTCAAGGAAAGGGCAGCACAGACTTGGACAAGATCAGCAATCCTTGAGCCACAGAGTGACAGTGGTAGTTCTGGTTATTTCTGAGAACTAGGGAGGGCACCTGGTTTAACAGGATTTACTGCTACTTAAGTATGTGGTGGGTTGTTTAGAGCTTGGAGATTTGGGGTATTGTTAAATGTGTGATGCATTTGTGTTAACCATACTTAGTTGAGGTCAGGGGTACTTCTAAGCCACACGCAAAATGATTTTAGTAATGAATACCCAGCTGTTGGGGTGGCTGTGAGGATGGAATGAGAAAATGGATTCATGTAAAGGGTCAGTATGGTGCCTGGTGCATATTAGATGCTCAATAAATGGCAATTGCTATTATTGCTCTTGAAAATACAGCAGCCTTCCCACTTTTCCTTCTATGCCACATGACAAATTTACTCTCATAAAGAATGAGAAAAAAAATGAATTGAAACAAGAATATGGTCAAACTATGCATTTTTTTTTCATGGGCTAGCATTTGCTTTTTGATTTAATAGCAGAATACAGACTTTCTGTTAATAAATTAAATGTGTGTAGTTAAATATATTTGAAATCTATTAATAGATGGTAATGTGATTATTCAGTGGTTGCCAGTGGCCAAGGGTGGGAGGTTAAAATTGATTGAGAATGGGGACCCAGAACTTTTTGGGGTAACAGAAATTTTTTATCTTGATTGTGGTCATTACATGTGTACATACCTTTCTCAGAATTCATCAAACCCACTTAAATGGGTGTTTTATTGTTTGTGTACTATTCCTCAACAGAGCTACTTTTTTAAAAATTCCAGTGTTTTTATAGGCTTTATTATTTTAACAGTTATCTCATTTAAATTAGTTTAATAATTGAATTTGAAATTTATCATTTTTATTATTCATTAATTTTTATGTTTGACATCAAATAATTTAATACAGTTTAATTTAACTGAGGTAATATCAGTAATAGCAATGGAAATGAATCAGTGGGGGGAAGGCTATTTTTATATACGTATAAAGAGCCAAAATTATGACTCTGACCTAGACACAGTGCTGGGCTCTTGGAGTACAAATTGAAATGGACGTGGTCCCTGACCTCAAGCAGTAGCTTACTGTCTAAGGAGGGGCACGCCTACATAAGCAGATAATTTCGCCTTTAAAAAATTATATTTTTCTCTTTTTTTTGGCCTCACCACGCGGCATGCACAACCTTAGTTCCCTAACCAGGGATCAAACCCATGTCCCCTGCAGTGGAAGTGAGGAGTCCCAACTACTGGACGGCCAGGGATTCCCTCCCCCCGCCGCCACCCCGCCAAATTAAATATTTTTGAGTAATTAAAATATGCACTTAGTTTTTAAAATTAGTACAAAAGAATAGATAGTAAAAGTGTCTCCCTCACATCCCTGTCTCTCAGTCTCATAGTTTCCCTCCTTGAAAGTCACCACTGCAAAACAGTTTATTTTTATCCCTTCAGAGATACTTTATTCACAGCTTTGTATACAGTAGCTTTATTCCCTTTATTCTAGTTCTTCTCCTTATTTTATTTTATTTTTTCACTGAACAGTCTACTCTGGAGGTAATTCCACAACAAACATATAAAATAGATAGTTTTCAATATAAGAAGTGATGACAAATTGAAATTATTATGGGGGTAATCACAGTTCAGGCATACAAAGATGAAGTCAGGTGGCCATTGAGGATCTGGTCTCAGACACCTCTCTGTACCACTGAGAACGTGAACTTTTTTTGAACCATACTAGACCCAAGAACACTACCAGCTGTATTCGGAACAACACCTGCCAGCTGCAACCTTATGGTCTCAAGGTCTCCCTTGTAACTATGCAACCATTTCTGATCCCAACCAATCCTTACTTAACAAGCACCCGTACTGCTTGCCAGCTCCAATTATAATTCTTGATAAACAACTCATGTAACTAACTGTAACCTTGCAGTTTTGGCCTTTATAAGCCTCCCTCATTTTATAGTCCGGTGGAACACAATTCAAGTGCTTCTTGAATCTGTGTCTCCTGGGCTGCAGTCCTAACAAACCACAAATAAACACCTTTTCATTTCAATCAGGTCTTTGTTTCAAAAATTTTGGTTAACAGAAGATAAAAATACTGGTAGAGGAATGAAAAGAATGCCGTGGGTGTACAAATTACTGGCTAACTATGTAAAGCTTTCTGGAGGATGGCATCTCCTTTATGAGTATTCTGAGATAAAAACACATGAACTAATTAGTAAACTAAACTCTCTAGTTGTAGACTAAACTGCGTGCAACTGTCTGTAACTCTGAGAGCTCTTTGGAGGGGAGCAAAAGCAATATGTGCAGGTCAAGGGTAGAGAAAAGGTGTGGTACACAAAGTAAGCATAGAAAAGGGCACACCTTGTGCCTTTGAAGCAGAAGTGTGAGGTGGAAAGAACTCAGTACAGGAAGAGCTAGGAGCCCAGCGTGGGCAGGGAAGTCTTGAGTTATAGATGGTGTTTCAGGATTAAAGGAAGCTTGTTTGTAGTTCTCTCTAACTAGGATTGCCAGATTTTGGCAAATAAAAATGCAGGACATCAGTTAGATTTCCAGTTCAGATAAATAATAAATAATGTTTTATTATTTATAAGCATGTCCCAGATGGCAACCCACATGACTGAGTCAAATTGATGGCTTGTCACCATGCACTTAAAATCAATAGGGAAATAAGCATTTTTAATGGCAAGAGTAGACAAAGAAGGAAATATGAGGAGCTAAGGTCAAGATTTGGCTGGTGAGTTTAGGGCAGGTGGGGCCCAGGCCAAGGAGGCAATTCCGATGGTCTGGGCTGGCAGGGCTGGGGTTAGGTATAGCTTGAAAGGTCTGTCAGGACCAGTAGGTCCAGGGCCAGATAAATGGCCCTCATGTTCAGGGCAAAGAAGGCAATTCTCTTGGTCAGGGTCAGCGGAGACAGGGCCAAGGAGATGGTTCGTACAGTCAGGAAAGTGAGTAAGTAAGTCAATATATTGAGAATAATGGGAGTCAGGTTTCTTACTACTGGAGAAGATAGTTACAAATATAGAAACAGGAAAGACTAGAACAAACTGTGTGATGTTGGACTAGAATTAGAGGTAGAGGTGTGAACCCAATGGGTGTATATATGTGTGTGTGTGTATCCGTGTGTGTGTGTATACTTATGTATATAATATCAAATATTATGTATAAAGAGAGAGAGAGAGGGTATGTGTGTGTGATACATATGTAGTAGTGTGCTGGTAAAGTGGCTTTCTCATTTTAAAAAAACATTGATTTTAAAGAAAAAAGAAAAAAACCCACTGATTTGTAATGTTTGCTGATTTCCATGGTGTAAATATTCCCACCATAGCTTATTCAAACTGCCATTAGCTTAACAGTCACTCACAGAATTCCTGAATATTAACTATTGGCTTTTGCAAACCCATACAAGCTCACTCCAGCCCAAGACTTCAGAAAGCACACAATATGTATGCGTGTGTGTGTACCCATACGTTATTTCCTAGTTGGTGTCCTATTTCCTAGCCCTAGTGAAAGGATGTACAAGAATGACATCCTAGTAGCAATAAGCCCACCTAGCATCTACATTTTGACTTTCAAATATCATTCTTCACTAAAAAGGAACAAAAACTTCTGGAGAAACGGCTGATCCCATGACTGGGGCAGTAAAGCATGTTACTGGTTCCTCATTAAAGAAAGGAAGTGGTCAAAGAATGAGGAGGTAGTAAGCTAAATAATGGCCCCCACAGATATCAGGTTCTAATCTTTGGAACCTGTAAATATTACTGTATATGGAAAAAAGATCTTTGCAGATGTGATTAAGTTATGGATCTTGAGATAGGGAGATTATCCTGGGTTATCTAGGTGGACTGTAAATGCAGTCACAAGTGTCCTTTTAAGAAAGAGGTGGAGAAGGATAACATGGAAGAAGATGACAAGGCAGGAGGGAGAGACTGGAGGGGTGTAACCACAAGGCAAGGAATATCAGCAGCCACCAGAAGCTGGAAGAGGTAAGGAACAGATTCCCCCCTAGAGTCTCCAGCATGACCTCTCCCCATCCAGTGGACTTGCCATTCTTATCAAAAATCATTTGACCATATATGCAAGGTTTTTTTTCTGGGCACTCTATTCTTGTCCATTGGCCCATATGTCTGTCTTTATGCCAGTACCACACTCTTTTGATTACTGTAGCTCTGGATTAGCTTTGAAATCATGAACTGTGAGACCTACAACTTTGTTCTTCTTTTTCAAGATTGTTTTAGCTATTGGGGATCCCTTGAGATTCTATATGAATTTCAGGATGATTTTTTAATTAATTAATTATTATTTTAAAAACAATTTTGGCTGCGTTGGGTCTTTGTTGCTGCATACGGGCTTTCTCTAGTTGTGGCGAGCTAGGGCTACTCTTCGTTGCAGTGCACAGGCTTCTCATTGCGGTGGCTTCTCTTGCTGTGGAACATGGGCTCTAGGTGCATGGGCTTCAGTAGTTGTGGCTTGCAGGCTCAGTAGTTGTGGCTCAAGGGCTCTAGAGCGCAAGCTTGGTAGTTGTGGCACATGGGCTTAGTTGCTTCGCGGCATGTGGGATCTTCCAGGACCAGGGCTCAAACCTGTGTCCCCTGCACTGGCAGGCAGATTCTTAACCACTGCCACCAGGGAAGTTCCCAGGATGAATTTTTTACTTAAAAAAAAAAAATCAAAAAAAATTTTTCTATGGAAAGAAATGGTATACATTCTTTTTTTAAAAAAAAATTTATTTATTTATTTATTTGGCTCTGCTGGGTCTTAGCTGCAGCATGCAGGATCTTTAGTTGTGGCATGCGGGAATCTATAGTTGAGGCACACGAACTCTTAGTTGCGGCATGTGGGATCTAGTTCCCTGACCAGGGATCACACCCGGGCTCCCTGCATTGGGAGCTCAGAGTTTTAGCCACAGGACCACCAGGGGAGTCCTTTTTTTTTTTTTTTTTTTTTTTGCCATGCCACGCAGCTTGCAGGACCTTAGTTCCCCAACCAGGGATCAAACCCAGGCAGGCAATGGCAGTGAAAGCACCGAGTCCTAACCACTGGACCGCCAGAGCAGTCTCTGGTACACATTCTTATAATTCAAGAGTCTCCTTAGAAAGCTCGTGACTAGCCACAGACGTGAAATTAGGGACCCTTCTGAGACATGCCTTAGTGGTACTGGATCCCTGTAACAAAGAATGTTGAAAAGCCCAAGACAGCATTTTATGAGATCTCCCATCCCTGTTTCTACCCGTAAGAGATCAGGCTCAATAACCCTCCAGGTCCACTTTCCCCAACGCTATTACATCAGAAAAGAGAGCTTATCTGTCAATGGTGTTTGTTCCAAAGACCTTTTCAGAGCTATGAGGAGTTTAGTGGTTCTTGATAGGTTTGCTTTATCTTATTCATGGAGAAAAAATAATTCAACAAATACTATACAGTCACAACATATTTAATGACCCAGTATCACTCAGCTGTATAAAATGATCTTTGATTAATTTGCTCAAACAATACATTTGAAATCAAATCATTCAACATGACCCTTCTCTAAGAAAAGAAAAATAATAAGTAATATACATTTTTAAAATATGCATACAAATTCTGGCTCTGCACTTAGATGTCTCTTAATTTCTTCGTGTCTCAGACCTTTAAAATGGAATAGTGATAGAAATAGCATCATGGGGGCTTCCGTGGTGGCAGAGTGGTTAAGAATCCGCCTGCCAATTCAGGGACACGGGTTCGAGCCCTGGTCGGGGAAGATCCCACGTGCCGCGGAGCAACTAAGCCCGTGAGCCACAACTACTGAGTCTGCGCTCTAGAGCCCGCGTGCCACAACTACTGAAGCCCGCGTGCCTAGAGCTCATGCTCTGCAACAAGAGAAGCCACTGCAATAAGAAGCCCATGCACCGCAAGGAAGAGTAGCACCTGCTCACCGCAACTAGAGAAAGCCCGCGCACAACAACGAAGACCCAACACAGCCAAAAATAAATAAATAAAATAAATAAATTTATTTTTTATAAAAGAAATAGCATCATGGGATTGCCTGAGGATCAAATGCATTAATATATGCAAAAATTTTAGAACAATATTATTAAAATGTCAACCATTATTATTGCCTTATCAGGTATTGTGAAGATTAAAGGAAATGAGATAACCCTTGTGAAGCTCATGGTACAGTGCCTGACACATAGAAAGTGCTAAATAAGTGTTGGCTATTGTTATAAATAGATATTTCTGTGATTTCCTATGAAGCCCACCACTTCATTAGGTATATCTTGCCTTTCTTCACAACTTGGACATATGAGGAATATATTATCATAGTAAGCACTGGTTTTTTTTTCACAGTTATTCTTCAGCCAAGCAACTCATTTTCGAGACCTTACGTCTGCATTTCCGAACATGGTAGCCTGTGGCCACATACGTCTATTGAGCACTTGAAATGCGGCTTGTACAAAATGAGATGAGTTATGATTGTAAAATACACATCAGTTTTTAAAGTCTTAGTAGGAAAAAAAAATTGAAAAATCTCATTAATAATTTTATATTGATCACATGTTCAAATTGTTATATTTTGAATATATTGGATTAAAAAATATATTATTAAAATTAATTTTAATTTTACCTTGTTTTTTTAATGTGACTACTAGAAAATTTAAAGTTACATATATGGGACTTCCCTGGTGGCGCAGTGGTTAAGAATCTGCCTGCCAGTGCAAGGGACACGGGTTCGAGCCCTGGTCCAGGAAGATACCACATGCCACAGAGCAACTGGGCCAGTGCACCACAACTACTGAGCCCGCGTGCCACAACTACTGAAGCCCACGTGCCTAGAGCCTGTGCTCCACAACAAGAGAAGCCACTGCAATGAGAAGCCTGCACGCCACAAAGAAGAGTAACCCCAGCTCGCCGCAACCAGAGAAAACCCGCGCGCAGCAACGAAGACCCAATGCAGCCAAAAATAAATAAATAAAATAAATAAATTTATTTAAAAAAATTTTTTAAATAAAGTTACATATATGAGAATGTGGAGAAAAGGGAACCCTATGCACTGTTGGTGGGAATGTAAATTTGCGAAACCACTATAGAAAACAATACAGAGTTTCCTCAAAAACTTAGAAATAGAACTACCAGTGGATCCAACAATTCCACTTCTGTGTATTTATCCGAAGAAAATGAAAGCACTAATTCAAAAAGATATATGTACCTCCATGTTCATTGCAGCATTATTTAAAATAGTCAAGACACAGGAACAACCTAAGTTGTGGCCCTAAGTGTCCATCAATGGACGAAAGGATAAAGAAAATGTGATATACATGTATAATGGAATATTATTTGGCCATTAAAAAGAATGAAATCCTGCCATTTGCAACAACGTTGATGGACTTTGAAGTCATTATCCTAAGTGAAATAAGTCAGAGAGAGAAGACAAATATTGTATGATCTCACTTATATGTGGAATCTTAAAACAAACAAATAACAAATGCACTGAGCTCATAGATATAGAGACTAGAGAGAACAGACTAGTGGTTGCCAGAGACAGGCGTGAGGGTTGGGGGAGGGGACTGACAAAATGAGTGAAAGGAGTCAAAAGGCACAAATTTCCAGGTATAAAATAGATCATGAGGATGTTTAAGAAAAATAAAGACTTACTATAAAGCTACAGTAATCAAGGCAGTGTGTTATTTGCAAAAGAATAAACAAATAGATCAATGGAACAGAATAGAACACCCACAAATAGAGCCACATGAGTATAATCCGCTGATCTTTGACAAAGGAATACAGGCAACACAATGGAGCAAACATAGCCTCAAACAAATGGTGCTGGAACAACTGGACATCCACATGAAAAAAAAAAATCCAGACACAGACCTTACACCCTTCACAAAAATTAGCTTGAAATGGATCATAGACCTAAGTATAAAATGCAAAACTGTAAAATTCCTAGAAGGTAACAGGAGAAAACCTAGATGATGTTAGGTATGGTGATGTCTTTTTGGATAAAATACCAAAGACACAATCCATGAAATAAAGAATAAGCTGAGCTTAATTAAAATTAAAATATTTTGCGCTGTGAAAGACAATGTCAAGAGATTGAAAAGACACCACAGACTGGGAGAAAATATTTTCAAAAGATATATTTGATAAAGAACTGCTATCCAAAATAAACAAAGAACTCTTAGACTCAACAGTAAGAAAACAAACAACCTGATTAGAAAATAGGCCAAACATCTTAACAGACACCTCAAACATCTTAACAGACACCTCAGATGGCAAATAAGCATATAAAAAGATGCTCCACATATGTCATTAGAGAAATGCAAGTTAAAACAATTATAAGATACCACTATATACCTATTGGTATGGCCAAATCCAGAACACTGACAACCTTGAACGCTGGTGAGGCTGTGGAGCAACAGGAACTCTCATTCATTGTTGCTGTGACTACAAAATGGTTGAACCACTTAGAGGACAATTTGGCAGCCTCTTACAAAACTAAACTTACTCTTATACAAACCAGCAACGTTCTCCTTGGTATTTACCATTTACACAAAGAAGTTGAAAAGTTATGTCCACAAAAACACCTGTGTACGAACATTGATAGCAGCTTTATTCATAATTGCCAGAACTTGAAAGCTACCAAGATGCACTTCAGTAGGTGAATGGATAAATAAACTCTGGTATGACCAGACAATGGAATATTATTCAGGTCTAAAAAGAAATGAGCTATCAAGCCATGAAGAGACATGGAGGAAACTTAAATGTATGTTACTAAGTGAAAGAAACCAATCTGAAAAGACTACATACTGTGATTCCTCTATGACATTCTCAAAAAGGCAAAATTGTGAAAACAGTAAAAAGATCAGTGGTTGCCAAGGCGATAGGGAAGAAGGAAGGATGGATAAGTGGAGCACGAAAGATTTTTAGGGCAGTAAAATTATTTTATATGATACTAGAATGGTGGATACATGTCATTATACACTTGCCAAAACCCATAGAGTGAACAACACCTAGAGTGAACCTGAATGTAAACTATCGACTTTGGGTGTTAATAATATGTCAATGTAGGTTCATCAGTTGTAGCAAATGTGCCACTCTGGTGGGGGATGTTAATAATGGAGGAGGCTGTGCCTGTGTGGGGACAGGGGATATATGGGAAATCACTGAACCTTCCCTCAATTTTGCTGTGACCTTAAAACTGCTCTAAAAAATAAAGTCCACTAAAAATTTTTTTTCATAAAAATAAAGTTATATATGTGGTTAACATGTCATTTCTACTGGACGGTGCTGCCTCATAGGATAACAATTTGTGATCGTTTACTCAAGTCACAACCACAGCTTTAAACTGGACTTCTCATAATTTCGCTTAATCAATAAGTAATATTTCCAAATGTTTATAAAGATATATCAATAATTTACCTCTACAGTGCCATTATATTTTAACCATACTTCATGTTAAGATCTCTTTTTTTTCCATATTATCCTGGATTCAAGGCAATTTTATAGCTTCAACTTGTTCCAGTTGATTACAGTCATTGATTTTCAATATTCAGCTTGTCATGCTTGACTGTCCCTGGGTGTGAAAACTTTCTTCTCAAACTGGCCTGTTTGCCTCCTCCAACACTATACATGATATCCCTAAAGAACTGCTGCTTCCCATCAGTAACAAAACGTACCAGGAGTTTCTCTGCCTGGAGATTTGGCACTGGCTGTCTTCCAAGAAGCACGGTTTCCTTTTAGTGAGGGATAAACGTGAAGGATTTAGGCTCCAGGGCTGCATTTGTATCTTCTCCGTGACTGTTGGGTGTCAGCTTGCCAAAAATAAACATTAACCATTTCACTGGCTGAGTGGAAGCCTCTCAGAGTCATGAGTTCAATTTAACCCCAACCTCATTACTTTTATCTTAGTCTAACATAAATAATAATGCTAAATAGAAATTTTAATTCTAATCATTTAACAGTGCAATTCCCCCTCTCCAACATTCCTGATCCCTCCAGACCTGCTCTATTTTTACCTTGGTACTTGTATTTTCCAACATATCTCTCTCAATTTTCATTTCTTTTCTTACCTAAAATTGTCAGCTTTAAAATTTTTAATGCATAATATATTTATATCACAAACACTCTTAATATCATGAGAAAGTGAAAGCAGTACCTAAATGCTTTCTGGAACTATCCTGGCACTCACATCTGGACCTTAGCATAGCTAGGAGCTAGCCTGGTACTCACAGCTTGGCCATAGCGTTCTCCTGTTGAACGTAAACACAAACGTCAGATAAGGCCACTCTGATTTTGACAGAGACAGACAAAACAAGACCACTCCATAATCATGTCTGAGCAGACGGAAACAAGAGTGTTGTCTAAACCACAATAAAATTTTCCGTTTTCCTGGATAATATGAGTGACTACTGCTTCTTTCCCAAGTACAGCTTTAATTCTGCTTTACTCCTCCTGCCTTCTGGGTAAAAACCACGAGAAAGGAGGAACTTCCCTGGCGGTCCGGTGGTTAAGACTCTGCGCTTCCAACACAGGGGACACGGGTCTGATCCCTGGTCAGGAAACTAAGATCCTGCATGCCGTGGGGCGCGGCCAAAAAAAAAAAAAAAAAAAAACCCACAAGAAAGGAAATTTATATACATTTATATACATTAGAATTTATGATTTGGCTTTGCTCTGAATAATAATTACATAGTCAAAACAACAGAAGTATTATGTTGTTGATTTCCACTTTTGGAATCAACTTATACACAAAGCACAGAAGACCGGATGTAAGTATTTCCAATCTTGATCATGTAAAAGTGAAAATACAGAGGATAGAAGTTCGGGGGGTGAAAGTGGGAAAGGTGCTGAAGGGTAGAGGTTAATGACAAGGGTCAGAGGGGAGGAGGGTTTGTTCCAGGGGACATTTGACATTAGCTGGAGACATTTTGGGTTGTCTCACTGGCAGGGTGCTACTGGCACCTAGTGGGGAGAAGCCAAGGATGCTGCTTAGCATCTTAAAATGCACAGGACAGTCCTCCATAACAAAGAAATATCCAGCCCCAAATGTCAATAGTGCCATATTGATCTAGAGTAAAAAGCAAGGTCCTTACCATGGCTGACACTGCTCTACCTGCCCTGGGCTGGCTGCCTCTATTGTCAGCTCCTTCCACTGTCCTTCAGTCACACTAGTCTATTCTTTCTCACCAGGAACATTTCTGCCTTGGAGGCTTTGCATGTGTTAGTTCCTTTAGTTAGGAGCCTCTTCCCCCACTAGCCACATGGCTAAATCCCCCTCCTTCTACAGGTTTTGAACAAATGTCCCTTCTCAATGAGATCTACCTTGACCATGCTACTTAAAATTACAACACCTCACAGGCACTAGCAATCCTTGCCCAGTTCTATTATTTTTTAAATTCCATTTTACTTATTGCCTACTAACATTATTTACTTTTTTTTTGTATTTATTGCTGGTGTCTTTCTTTCCTATGATAAGCACCACAAGGAACTTTGTCCAGTTTTCTCACTGACCTATCCCAAGTGCCTGGAACAGTGCCTGGCATATAGCAGCTGTCAATAAATATTAATTGCATGAATTCAATGAGTGAACTTGATAATTTCCAAAGCCTTTTAAAGCATATATGTATTGTCAATGCCATTTGCAGCAACATGGATGGACCTAGAGATTATCATACTAAGTGAAGTAAGTCAAAAGAGAAAGACAAATACCATATGAGATCACTTATATGTGGAATCTAAAATATGACACAAATGAACTTATCTACGAAGGAGAAACAGATTCACAGACATAGAGAACAGACTTGTGGTTGCCAAGGGGGCGGGGGGCGAGGAAGGGATGGATTGGGAGTTTGGGATTAGTAGATGCAAACTCATATATAAAATGGGTAAACAACAAGGTCCTACTGTATAGCACAGGGAATTCAATATCCTGTGATAAACCATAATGGAAAAGAATGTGGAAAAGAATGTATATATATATATGTATGAATGAATCACTTTGCTGTACAGCAGAAATTAACACAACATTGTAAATCAACTATACTTCAATAAAGTAAATTTTAAAAATATATAGGTATTCTCTATTCACTACCAATTCCAAATTTCCAAAAGACTTTTAAAAATCAAGAATTTTCAAAGAATCCATATTACGTATTACAAATTATACCTAACAATACACTCT
Source organism: Physeter macrocephalus (assembly GCF_002837175.3). Taxonomy (NCBI): domain Eukaryota; kingdom Metazoa; phylum Chordata; class Mammalia; order Artiodactyla; family Physeteridae; genus Physeter; species Physeter macrocephalus. The sequence continues at coordinate 3,862,720 of NC_041216.1, forward strand.
CTCCTGCAGACAAGATTTTTTTGAAAGTCCATGGATTGAAGTAGGTAATGATCATACTATCTGTGCTGGTCTCCAGGAGATAATTGCACAGCCAGTTAAACTCTAACTGGGTTCCCAGAATCTCGTTGCTTCCATATTAAGGATTCAAGATAAAATTGCATTCTCGTAAAGCAGTGGGCCAGCCTGCTTACCCCAGCTCTGTCTATTACATCTTGAAAATGCATTGCATTTAGATATTAACAAAATTAATTAAGTCAAACTCTGTTCAGTTTTGGTTTTGCCCCCAAATTTTCCAAATAACTGCAGACACAGAAAACACTCCCCCTGTACAAACATACATGCACATGCACACAAATTACAGGAAAAGTTTCTCCTTAAAAACAATAGTTTTTTTTGTTCATAAAAATTTGGAAAGCTCCCAAATTATTTCCATGAGTCAGGCAGCTCTTATTTGGCAGTCAACAATCCCACCATATCGAATCAAATAATTCTTAATTTTTAACTCATAATAACTTAAAAATTGGTCAGGAAGACAGCTTTTGCTTATTTTTCACTTTGTAATATATTCAGTCAACAAACATATCATTTTAAAACTTATATGTTGATAAATTATGAATTTTCTTAAATAATTAAGTTGAAATAAGTTAAACTGTGTGTCAGTTGTCAAATTGGAAAAAGTTTAAATTTATCTCTGTCATAAATATAATTTTAAAACTGTGTTAAAAATGAACTTTATAATAATAACATATTTAGAAATATGCTAAACTAAAAGAAGTTTTACTAGAGTATAGGTTACACTGAAAGGGGTTCAAAAAACAAGAAGGTGTGTTAAATGTTGATCTCTAGCATGAGTATTTTAATATATTTTAACGTTATTTTATTCTATGCTTTGCTCAGTACATGTCTTATAGTTAATAAACTAGCTTGTTAAATTTGTATTGTCTTAAACTGAAATTTAAGAGTATTTTATTTTCATATTAAATATGGAGCTGTTGCCTACAACTTTAAATCCTTAAATACGGTACAATCTTCTTTGCTCTCTTCCCTTTAAAAAATGAAGTAGGAAACAACTAAATTAAAGTCTACTGATAAATATGACCCCATAGAACCCCAGAATCTTGGAGCTGAAGGAATTAAACAGTAACTTAGCCCATTGCACCCCACTCCCAGTTTAATAAGTGAAAAAAACTCTGGTAAGAGATGTTGTAGAATGGTCTGGCTCCTTCTATTGATCTCTTTATACCACATCCACCTCTCATAAGTAAAAAAGGGGTTTCTGTACCAAATATATATGACTTATTAAATAGATTTATTTGTGTTCAAACTCATACAAGATAAAAAATACTTGAAGCAACTCACAGCCAGAACACATGCAATAAACTAGAAATTGAAATGGAGCACCATATCCATTGAGAAAGCCAGGCACCCAGCTTTGGGTGCAAAGGCCTGCCGTCCTTGGACATCTTGACCTGATATCTCTTCCTTTTCTTTGATTCTCTTTCAATAGTATGTTTTACAATCTCCTTTGGAGTGTGGAGAACAGTTGGGAAAATGTTCTCAGGATTTATCTTCTCTTGGGGTATTGCTAGATAATATGGGGAAGGAATAGCCTTGTTTTGAAAGTATCAGGCCTTCTTGGGGGGCCATCTGAGGACTTTTAAAGGTTCATGGGAAGGTGCTATATATCGCAACACTCCATGATGCCACAAGAAGATAAGGCAGCAAGAACCCCACACCTCCCCAGAAAAACAGCTCTTAATCTGGGCCTAATGGTTTCCTCTTTCTAGCTGTCCTGGTTAAAAATCTGTTCCACCCACCAGGGTTTAAATGCTACTAGTATATAGGATTTGATTGGGATGGACGAGGCGGGACTGGACTGGGGGGAATGGTTTAGCATGTGCAGGCTTAGACCACATAAAATCCTTTATAAAAGTTGATTCCTCAGAATTGTGACTTCAGGATGCCATTGTGCCTTGTGGGTCCCTAAGTCTCATAAGAACTTGCAAGTCATAGGTAGCAGTGGTCCTCTGGAGTAAAAACTGTTGGCTTGGGCTTCCCTGGTGGCGCAGTGGTTGAGAGTCCGCCTGCCGATACAGGGGACACGGGTTCGTGCCCCGGTCCAGGAAGATCCCACATGCCGCGGAGCGGCTGGGCCCGTGAGCCATGGCCGCTGGGCCTGCGCGTCCGGAGCCTGTGCTCCGCAACGGGAGAGGCCACAACAGTGAGAGGCCCGCGTACCGCAAAAAAAAAAACAACAACAACAAAAACTGTTGGCTTCAAATTCTGTTTCTTACCTGCTCTCTCACCTTGACAACTTCACATCTCGGGTTCTTCATCTGAAAATTGAGGATGATTGGGCTCACTTCATGAGGTTGTTGTTGGCTTAATTAAATAAACTCCATAAACTTCTGTGAAATAATGGAAAAAATATGTATTGTTCTCTGCCCCCCAGTTCTTGGCACACAGCTCCTAAAACCTTTGTAATTTCTCAAGTGATAAGAGCACTTAGGAGCATTTTTCGTTCTAATGTTTGGTCTTTGTCTCTGGTTCCTGAAACAGAGCTCCTACATCCCTTGGAATTTCATGGGCAATAGGAGTGGTTTTTTTGTTCTGATGAGGCAACTCTTGGTGGGCTCCTGGATGGGGCTGGTCACCAGAAAGAATAAGCCATGATTAGATGCTTAGAACTGTCAGCCCCACCCACCTCCATCCTGTGGGAAGGGGAATGGAGCTGGAAACTGAGTTAAGATCAATCGTGCCTACACAATGAAGCCTCCATGAGAATCCTAAATGTACAGGGTTTGGAGAGCTTCTGGATTAGTGAACACAGTTACATGCCAGGAATGTGGCACAGCCCAGCTCCATGGACCTGACCCTACATATCTTTCCATCTCGCTGTTCATTCACATCCTTTATTATAACCTTTACAATAAACCTTTATAATAAACTAGTAAACAAAAGTGTTTCCCTGAGTTCTGTGAACCATTCTAGCAAATTATTGCACCTAAGGAAAGTGTCATGGGAATCTGGATTTACAGCCGGTTGGTCAGAAGTACAAGTGACAGCCTGGGACTTGTGATTAACATCTGAAGGGCGCAGGCAGTCTTGTGGGGCTGAGCCCTTGACTTGTGGGATCTGACCAGTTAGTGTCAGAACTGAATTAAACTGTAGGACATCCAGCTGCTGCTGGAGCATCGCTTGTTGTGTGGAAAGCCCACACATCTGGTGTCAGAGCAAAGTGTCATAGAAGTGTGAGAGTAAAGGAGAAAGACACAGGAGGAGTGTAGATTTTCCTTTATGACCTCCTACAAAGTTCATGGCTCATAGCAAGTGCTCCATAAATGTTAGTGTTGTTGACCTTAAAAATAAAACAGTCAGTTCTTTTACCAGCAAAAATGGGTTTATTCAGGAATAGCAGGGGAATTGCATTTGGGACAAACAAGCCATAGCAAAAGCCGTGAGCAAACCCAATAACTAAAGGAGAGGAATGTTACTTTATAGAGAAAAAGGAGGAAGTTGGAAGGGGTTGTTTTGAATGAAAGTCCATTGGAGAAAAGTGAGAATTCAGGGTGATGATGGTTTCTCACTGACTGAGTTGCTGGTGTAGTCAGTTTCTTGCAGGAGATGCAGTGTACATCTTTTCCTGTTAGAGCCTTTAATTGATGGTTCTTTCCTGTGGATTCTTCCACTGGGGTCTGTAATTGACAGCTTCTCCTGCAATCGTCCTGTAGGACTACTGCAGTGAGAGCTCCCCCTTCTGGCCTTCTGACTTCACGTTAGTGAGGTTTCCCTTTATTAATTTTCTCAGTGATAATGACTGGTCTTTGTCTTTTGTCTGGGCCTCCCGGGAGGCTATGGCTACTAACAAATACTAACAAACAAATACATAGCCTTCAGGTGGTTTTGATCTGACCCGTAGATGGTGTTAAGATCCCCCCTTAACATGCTGCTGAGCACGTCGGCTCAGTAGTTGTGGTGCACGGACTCAGTAGTTGGGGCTCACGGGCTCTAGAGCGCAGCCTCAGTAGTTGCGGCACACGGGCTTAGCTGCTCCGCGGCATGTGGGATCTTCCCGGACCAGGGCTTGAACCCAAGTCCCCTGCATTGGCAGGTGGATTCTTAACCACTGTGCCACCAGGGAAGCCCCAGGATGATATTATCTTGTGTGCATTTTTTATTTCACTTAGATAAAAGTTTTTATTTGTTTTAAGCAAATAAATGACCATGTCCACTTGAATAGACTCCGTCTGCCCTGCTGGCTTAGTGTTTCTGGCTAATATCCAATAAAGTTGAGCTTCAACCATCCCAGTGCTTTTCGGGGCTAACCTGCTGCCTTTTATTTTGCTTCTCAGCAGACAAGAGCAACTCCTCAAAGAGAGTATTTTTTAATAAATTGGGATCTCTTTTGTTCTGAATGGTTCTCAAGTGAGCCAGAATTAAGAATGGAAGAAATTCCAGTTCTTCCTAATCCATCCACAAGAGGCAATTGAAAGGGTCCCTCCTAATGTGAGGCTATTAATAGACGGGAGAAAGGTGCTTGTTTATTGGGTACCAGCAGACAGAGGAACAATCATGGCACCAATGGCCTCATTCTCCCTAAGTGCCCATCCTTCTCCCAGCAATGTTCTCCCTCTGGACGGAGGTAACTAGAAGTGCTGCTCATGGTCTCTCCTGAACCAAGACTATTCCTGGGCCATCGATAAGTTGTGTATTCAGAAGGAGAAAGCCGCTGAGTCATCTGTGGTCTCAGGATATCATCTGAGCGAGCAGGATGCATCCAGCAGGAGGCCTACGCCCAGAGCACTCAGTCCTCTTAGAGGGTTTCCAGTCTTCTCTGCCACTGAACTATCTCCCACTTTCCCACATGAACAGACTAACCCCTGTACTCCTTTTCTCATCTCTCAGGGCATGACCATCACAAGCAGAACTTTCACAACTCCTTCATGAAGGCTCCAACTTATACCCACTTAGTTGGCTCTACCCTAAGAACAAACCTTGTAGATGTTAAAGGGACACACCGTGGTTCAGGAGAAGCTGGCAGTGGGGAAGGGAAGAGTTACATCCCCTCATCCTAGAGTGTTCAAAAGCAGAGCTATATTCCACGCTTACCTAAGACCCATTCATTCAATCACTCTTCCCCTCAACAAATATTGGTTATCTACTTATGCTTTGAATTGTTTTAGTTGTTAGGGATATAGTAGTAAACAAGACAAAATTCTTGCTTTTATGTATCTTACAAAGCAAGTAATAAACTAACGTATGTATAATAGGTGGAAATTGAACAGGAAAGGGGATAGATAATTATATACATATAAACACGTATTATTATTTTTATTTATTATTTATTTATTTATTTATCTTTGGCTGAGTTGAGTCTCTGCTGCTGCCCGCGGGCTTTCTCTAGTTGCGGCGAGCGGGGGCTACTCTTCGTTGCGGTGTGCGGGCTTCTCATTGCGGTGGTTCTCTTGTTGCGGAGCATGGGCTCTAGGCATGCGGGCTTTAGTAGTTGTGGCGCGTGGGCTCAGTAGTTCTGGCTTGCGGGCTCCAGAGCACAGGCTCAGTAGTTGTGGCGCATGGGCTTACTTGCTCCGCGGCATGTGGGATCTTCCCGGACCAGGGCTCGAACCTGTGTCCCCTGCATTGGCAGGTGGATTCTTAACCACTGTGCCACCATAGAAGCCCTAACACGTATTATTTGCTGAAAGCTTTACATAGGTGACCATTGGACAGAGATGAGAATGAAGTGAGGTTGTCAGCCATGCAAATACTTGGGGGAAAGAGAATTTCAGGCAGAAGGAATAGCAAGTATTGCTCTCTTTTTTTTTTTTTTCTTTTGGCTGCACTGGGCAGCTTGTGGGGTATTAGTTCTCTGACCAGGGACTGAACCTGGGCCATGGCAGTGAAAGCCCGGAATCCGAACCACTAAGCCACCAGGGAACTCCCAATAGCAGGTATCCTGGGGTGGGAGTATGTTTGGTGGGCTCATGGAGTAGCAGAAGACCAGTGTGCTGGAGTTCAGGGGATAAAGTGAGCCATGAGAGATGCAGCCAGGCACATGAGGTTGGAGCCTGGGTACTGATAATGTAGGGCCTTGCAGGCCATCGTAAGGACGTTGGGCTTTATTCTAAGTGCGATGGGACCTTACCGGAAAGTTGAGAGGAAGGATTAACATGATCTGATTCACATTTTCAAAGAATCACTCTGGCTGCTTGTGGAGAACAAACTGTAGGGGCCAAAGTGGAAGCAAGGGGACTCGTTACAAGGCTTTTGCAGTAGCTCAGGGGAGAAATGACAGACAAGGATGGTAGCAGTGGAGGTGGTGAGAAGTTGTCAGGTTTTGAATGTATTTTGCTGATGGGATTGGATGTGGATTATAAGAGAAAGGGAAGAGTGAAGGATGACTCCAAAGGTTTTGGTATGCACAGCTCAATGTTAAAAAAAACAAACAACCCAATCCAAAAATGGGCAGAAGACCTAAAGAGACATTTCTCCAAAGAAGACATACAGAGGGCTAAGAAGCACATGAGAAGCTGCTCAACATCACGAATTATTAGAGAAATGCAAATCAAAACTACAGTGAGGTATCACCTCACACCAGTTAGAATGGTCATCATCAGAAAATCTACAAACAACAAATGCTGGAGAGGGTGTGGAGAAAAGGGAACCGTCTTGCACTGTTAGTGGGAATGTAAATTGATACAGCCACTATGGAGAACAGTATGGAGGTTCCTTAAAAAACTAAAAATAGAATTACCATATGACCCA